>NC_140276.1:10945905-10963405 GCF_964030765.1 Micromesistius poutassou
ATAGAAATTAACTAAAGACCTTCCTTTTAACATTGTGATAGCCGCTAAATAAACACTGCTGTCTAAAGCCTCCACAGAAACTCTGTGAACCCCAACTACTTATAGTCTGAGATATGTAGGAGAAAAACAATCCATTTGCTTCCAGGTATTATGACCATAATGACATGTTGTTTGAGTCGTGTGCCCTAAACCCACAAACAAGGGACTTAGTTGGCAAAGCTTTTTTCCACTTAGTTGTACCAATTATGGTGTATACTCCGCTGTCTACCTTCTATTGAGGTAATTGTCAAACCTGAATGACCAATCATAGCTCTCAGGTGCTCAATCAGCAGTGATGTGAATGTCGGGCTAACAAAGTGGTTCCAAACCTTTTTCGGGTGTGGTCTCGTCTTTAGGTCTGTAAGAGATAGAGGTAGATCTTTGCTACTCATTCTTCAACTCTTTGTGCTTCTGCTTCCTTGCACACACATCGTTTTAACCCAACCAACTTCTAGTAATATCAATATCCCAAGGCATGCACATTGAACCATTTTTTACGTCAAAATCAAAGATCTATTGTTTATACGTAAGCATTCTCCCGCGACCCAATATGTACTAAGGCCTTTCTTAATCCTCACCGTTTGAACCCAGGCCCCTTGGGCTGCTAGCCATTGGTGCTAACCGCTGGATCACACCAGTGATCACTTGTTTTCTGCCCCCTCCTCCTAGGTCATCGTTTCAGACGATGGGTCGCCAGCGCTGAGCTCCACCGCCACGGTGATCATCCGGGTCCTGGACCAGAATGACAACCGGCCCAAGTTCACCGACAAGCTGTTCCACATCACTCTGCCCGAGCAGCGGACGCACGCCACCACGCAGGAAGTGTGTCGCATGGTGGCCCGCGACGACGACGCGGGCACAAACGCAGAGGTCACCTACAGTCTCCATGACAACACGGACGACAGGTTCCGGATTGACCCGCGCACCGGGGCAGTGACGTCTCAGGGCCCCTTTTGGGCGGGAAACTATAGCATTCTCACGGTAAACGCATTTCAGTGATTTTTTTTGTTTTACTAATTAAACTTTTTTACGTGTCCGCTAATCGCCTACTCAGAAAATTGGTTGACTTATAATTATACAGTATGTCTTGGTTGGCAACAATGTTTTCATCCTGAATATGCCATAGCCACCTTAGCGTTACCCTTTTAGTTTAGTTAAGTGACTCGTCTAATCTTGAGGGCAAGCGTTAACCTAGATAAATCTGGAGGGATGGCAAAGTCAATTGAGAGAAGATAACTACAGTATATTGTAGGCTTACAAGTTTAAAGCAATAAAGTTGTGGCTGTAAATAAACAGAGAGTATTTACACTTGTGACACACCACTAAGAACAGCTCCAAGGCTAACCAAACTGAGATTGTGTTCACGGACAGGTTTGAATAAAATCTGAGAAATCAGGGTCTGACGTCATTAGTCTCGCTTACAGTAACATTTCTTGATCACTAATCATTTAACCTTGGCAAATGCAACATTTTATTCTTTATATTATTTATTATTTCTGGAATTTAGCAGACGCCCTTGTCCAAGCAACCATTCATACACACATTCACACATATCCTGGTGACTCACATCACAATTTCTGCATTTGTTCCAGTTTAAGCGTGGCCTTGCTTAAACCACATGTATGGTGAATAAATAAAAATTGGCAGCACTGTCAGGGAAAGTATTTGCATTCCCATGGCTCTCCAGTATACGTCTGCATTATAAAATGTGTATGGTCCAGAATGGAATGAATATGGAATTTCATGTATAATAGATAGATGGAGTAATTACAGCCCAGAGCATCATGGTGTTTGTAGACCTGACGCACACATATGCATACATAAATGGACACACACACACTCACACATAAACACACACGCACACACACACCCACACACACACACACACACTGCATGACAGAGAAACTGGAACGCACACACACTGTAGTCAGATACAATGTCTTTGTGGTTGTTCTTTAACAACATCAATGTTGAGGGATGGTTTGGATCAACGGCAAATTAGACATTCAGTATAGTAGTCACTTCTATCCACAGACACAAACAAAGAGAGCCTGAACTACTAAGGCATAATACACAGAGATCTGACAGCGTGAATTAAATATAATGCATTATATTAAAATTCATAACATAGAATAGGATGATGCATCCATAAAATCCTTGATTATGATTTGATTGGTTCCTACTTGTAAAGCGATATATGCTACAATATTATACAATATGATAATATATGACATGATATGGTACAATATTATACAACACAATATGATGTGTATAAAAAATATTATATACAGTATATATGCACATAATAGTTATAGTAGCAATGTCAATCTATTCTCATGGGTTTTCAGATCAAAGCCACAGACGGCGGGAGTCCATCGCAGTCATCAACCGCACGCCTGGACGTGGAGTGGGTCTCCGTGCCGACGGCCTCCTCCGAGCCAATGACTTTCGACGAGCCGCAGTTCACTTTCGCCGTCATGGAAACCGAGCCTGTCACCCACATGGTCGGTATTATCATGACGGAGACGCAAAGGTTGAAGTGGTTCACCATCACAGGTGAGAGGATAAATACACACACACACACACACACACACACACACACACACACACACACACACACACACACATGCAAGCACGCATGCACGCACACACACACACACACGTAAAACAGATCATACACAGACACAAACTTACGCAAAGATATGTTAAGATACATACAGTACATAAAGACAACCTGAGATTGTCCCACATTTTAAGCAAGTGGAGCAAAAAGACACACGTATACACACACACACACACACACACACACACACATATAACAAAACATAAACACACACACACACACATATATATATATATATATATATATATATATATATATATATATATAAAACTTAAGCACACAAAAGCACATCCAAAAATAACACACATGCATACACACACAGACAGACAGACAGACAGACACACACACACACACACACACACACACACACACACACACACACACACACACACACACCGATAGCAATCTATCAGTAAGACGAAATGCTAAAATCATATTTTCTTCTGAGAAATGCTGACCTTTCACTAAAGAGAAAAACAGTGTTGCCCTGGAGCTCTTGCCGCCGACATGCCTTCTTCTCTATTCCCACCTGCGTGTATGCTAAAGTGATATCTGACATTCAGAGTTTTGCCACTTAGCTTATATTGCTGACTAGCGCAGCGCCAGGGCTATAGGGCTGGCAGCGTCTTGGGTACGGTCCATCCAGATGAGCATCTAACCAAGCGTGGTGGCGTTCCTCTACCCAGAACTCAGCAGAATAAAGTGGAGGAGGAGGAGGGAGGAATGCTGGGTCACATTTTCTTCACTCCAGACACATGATGTGTTTACTGAGGTGTCCGATTCAATGAGAGTCCATACAGTTTCCAAGTTGCAAGTTTTGCCTCTACAGAAAAAGCTTGATCAGAGAATTGGTTTCTCCACTCTGAGGAGTTGGATACTGGTTGGAGCTCAGGTTGCTCAAGCAATATCACACTCTGGACTCGACTGTTGCCAAATAGTACAATAATTTTCCTATACTCTAGCTTGCTAGTATACACTAGCTTGCTGTACACTAGCTTGCTAGTTTTGTACAGCTTTGTGTAGGTCGACACGTAACCACAGGCCGGCTACTTTGTCATGTGTCACTCACTTGTATTGAGCTGTAAGATTACAAAAGGATAAGTGTGTTGTTGTGGAAATAAAGATGAGAGGATTGATGGAGAGGGGACCGCAGAGGTGAAGGGGAGATTAGAGGAAGGAAAAGCGTGACGAGGAAAGAGAGAGATGAGGAGAGGGAGAGGGAGAGAGATGACGAGAGGCAGCGGGAGGTGTGATAAAGATTATCAGCTTCTTCTCTCTCTTCACCTGCCAGACCACCTGTTCTGTTCTGTTTTCCCTCCTCCCCCCTCTCATTTCTCTTCTTTTCCCTGCTCCTCTCCTCTCTCCTCTTCAGCCTTGTCCTCCTCTTTCCTCCTCTCCTCTCCTCTCTACTCTGCTCCCCTCTCCTCCTCTTTATACTCTCATCTTCTCTCCTCATCCTGCCGTGATAGTGTAATAGCAGTATATTCAAAGACAGAATAGTGTTGACCCCTAACCAAAAGGTTCTTGGTTTGATCCTCAGTGTCCACAGTCCACCTGCAGGCATCCTTGAGATGCCTTAACCCCTACCTGCTCCTGAATGTGTAACTCATCTCAATTCACTTTGGCTTAGTCACTTAGTCAATGCTCCGAGGAGTATTCACAGTTGACCCTTAGCGTTAAAGAAATACATGAGAGAGAGCAGTAGAGAAAGAGTCAGAGGGATGAACAGATAAGGAAAGAGACAGAAACATGGGACAGAATCCTGTAAACGTCTCTCCTGGTCACTGAGACATTCAGTCAGTTACTTTTAGGGGCAATCCCATTGCCCCTCAATACAGAGGGGGTAAGTTCCCCCTAAGAAATGAGACACCCCTCTATTACCATCGCTTGACGCTCGTGGACTGCTACGTCGACAGAGGTCAGAATATTACAGTCAACTTGACAGCATGAGTCCGTGAGTTAATGATAGTAGTAACTAGTAATGATTCATGACAGCTGCCAAATTTGCCGGCCGGCTTTTCCTCAAAGCCTTCCCTTTCAAGTGTGGTCCTTCGGAAGCTTCATTTCAAGGGCTACGTAGCCCTACGTCTTGGCCCTAGCCCTTAACCCAAATGAGAATTGAGACAGCCCTACCCCTCACATGAACGTGCAAAAACAAGGGGGAGGTGAAAGGGGGAGCGGGAAGGGGTGGAAATGGCCCTTTACCTGGAAATTATTACACTGTAAAAACGCTAACTTGAAATTGCTGGTCTTAAAAGGATTTTTACATTGAGTGAACATAAAACTACAAGTTGCACTGTAAACTGTTTATTTGAGCTGTTTCAACTAACTTCCAAACATTTCTGGTTAAAAGTTGATCTCACTCCATAAACTGAGTTGGCAAAATAAACTAATCCGAATTGAATCCTATGGTTCCAACTTCCCATGCGTTAGCGAGTGAAATAGGTGGTTGATTTCATGCATGTTATTATTTCACTCCTCCCCAATCCCTCTTAAAGTGCTTGGGCCTTGGGTTTTTCTGTGGGACAGGAGGTCCGGAGACTGGTAGGCGAGAGGAGTGGTAGTGTGTATGAGTGTTGGTTGGAGATAGCTGGTGGTGGTGGTTGAGTTTTTGTTGTTTTTGGTTGTTTCTACTTGTTTTAAGAGGGGGGATGTGATGACCCAGGTGGGTCCTTGACCCCGCCCCTGCTATTTGTATGCCTGTGTTGCTCTCCCTACTAATTAGGAGATTGTTGGCAGGTGTGGGTTGGACCGGGACCGCAGTATATAGAGCCTGCCCAGACAACAGACCTGACTTCTCCCTCTTCCAGGCATTTGATTTCCTTTGTTCCTTTGTTTGTAACACATGGACTGATCTTCGCATGACCTTTTTGGTTACTTTAATTTATACTGACTTGCACCACACTTCTTATTATATTTATTTCAAAATAAATTCTTTATTGTTGTTGAAACAGCGTGGTCTCTCCAGTTTATGTTGCATGCATAGAGCCAGCGTGTCACATATGGGATCCTATGAATCCTATGGCATCCTAAGTTTTAAAGCTGTTTATTACCCTCATGGTGAAATATAAACATGCAAAATTGTTTAAAATGAAAAAGCTGGTTTATTGTCCATTTGTGTAATTGTAAATAGGATTTCCTTTGTAAGAAAAACTCAAAATGGATGTTTTTACACATGAATGATTCAACATAATATTGACTTTCTTAGTGTGTACAATTAGATTTCTGAAACTTTCATTGTTATGAAAGACAAGTTATTTGGACCAAAAAACATAGTTGTCTCAACTTTGAAATTAGCTGGTACAACTATAAGAATTAAGTTGGCACAACTGATATTTTCTTCAAAACTTAGAAGTTGACATGAAAACCCAAAAATCCTGTGCAGACAGTTGCCTTGAAATTTCAAGTTGAATTCACTTTTTATTTTTTACAGTGTACCCTTACACTTCCCCTTCCCCTCTAACCTGTCACCCAATAAGAACACACTTTCTTCCCTCCACTCCTGATGTCCTCTGCTACACCCTGTATTGCTGGAAAAAGTATGTCATGTATCGTGGGTTTTTATGTAGAAAAGCAGGACATCGTGAGCCTTGACATTTCATTCTCTCCGATAAACACCATCTGGGCCTGGAGTTTGAGCCCTCCTGAGGTAGCATTCTGCTTGAGGCGTGTCCCCGCCAAATGCTTCCCCCGGAAACAAGTGTGTCATGAGCATAGGGAAGGGGCGGGTGGAAAGAGGGAGATATGGCACTGATGAGAGAAATAAAGCAGGGAGGAGACAGAGAGAGAGAGAGAGACAGAATGAGAGAGAGAGAGAGAGAGAGAGAGAGAGAGAGAGAGAGAGAGAAATATGGGGGAGAGAGGGATACAGAGAGGCAGAGGGGTGGGACTAGAGAGAGATGGGGGGAGAAAGGGAGAGATAGAGAGAGCTGGATGAGCAAGAGGATGAGGTGGACAGAAAGAAAGGTAGATGGAAAAGAAAAAGATTGGAAATAAGAAAAGGGCTATTGTGCACACGCACGCACATACTCACACACACACACACACACACACACACACACACACACACACACACACACACACACAGACAATCACACCAGTACACACACAGAGCGTAGGACGGATCCAGGTGGCGGTTTTGGATCAACGTTCATGTGGTGAATCCCCTCAGGGTATGACAGGTTCTGGATGGATGGCACTCAACAGGCCGGGGAGCCCACTGTTATAGAAGATTACTTCAAAATCAACACACTTTATCCGTGTCCTTATTTTCCTTCCTTTTTTGCCTTCTGTATGACTCCCCTCTCCACTCTCCACCTCTCCCCACTTCATTCCTTCTCTCTCTCCCCCCATCTCTCTCTCTCTCTCTCTCTCTCTCCCCATCTCTCTCTCTCTCTCTCTCTCTCTCTCTCTCTCTCTCTCTCTCTCTCTCTCTCTCTCTCTCCCCTAGGTGGTGATGAAGATCATGACTTTGACATCCAGAGGAACATGGGCACCATTCTCATCGCTCGCCGCCTGGACGCCGCGCGCCACTCCAACTACAACCTGACCGTCAGCGTCACGGACGGACATCACACCGCCACCACACAGGTCCACACACACACACACACACACACACAATAGCATGCGCACACACACAGACACACAGACTGTGTCTGAAAACAGAAACACTGTTCCTGTTTCTGCGTCGTCAACGCCAATACACTTTCACCGCGCCCCTTCAGTCCCCATCACTGACTTTGTTCTGCTCCACCCCCAGGCCTACATCCGTGTGCTGGACATGAACCAGCACCGCCCCGCCTTCCTGAAGCCGCTGTACGAGGTAAGGTTCACCGCTGGTCACGTGACTGAATGCTCTGGAAAGACTGAGAAAGTACAAGTTAACCTGGTATAGATGATGAAGGGGATGACTGTCATGTGTTGACAGTCAGTGTTATAGTTTATAGAGCTATTGGTTCATTGTCATGCTCTGATGGCTTCAGAGAGGATTACAATCAGCACAATAATGATAGTACACAAGTCAAATAATAGGCAGGTAAATCTTTTCTATCAATCTAAGTTGATTTGAGTCTGTGTTAGGGTCTCAAACAACTGTCTGGTCTCTGGTCTGGTCTCTTATAGGGATGCAATTGTAAATGTCATTATTATTTGTATTATTATTATTATTATTATTAATATTATTATTATTATATTACATGTTATGTATATTCTATAATATATATATATATGTATATATATATATATATATATATATATATATATATACATATATATATATATTATGTCATACATATATTATATATATATTATATTATATCATATATATTACTATTCTTACTTGGTCAGAATTATTTTTTTTATTAGTTTATTGCTAGTGTCTGATCCTATCTGCTCTCTGATCTTCTCTCTGATCTGCTCTCTGATCCTGTCCGGTCTCTTGGCACTAAACTGGTCTCTGGTCTCTGATCTCTTAGGTCCGTGTCCCAGAGGACACCTCTCCCTGGAAGGACATCCTGCAGATCAGTGCTGAGGACCAGGACTTCAACAGCAAGCTCGTCTACTCCATACACAGCAGCCTCCACCCTAACAGCCTCAAGTACTTCCACCTGGACCCCAAGAGCGGAGTGCTGGTCCTGACTGAGACGCTGGACTACGAAGACATCACCGTCCATACGCTCGTCATCATGGTAAAGCAGCATGGGACTCAGAGGAGTGCATGTGTGATGTATGATCAGGGGAACAGAACTGAACGGAAACACATTGACATTGGGTCATTTATAGAAGTAGCTTCTATTAAAAGTAGCTTCTATATAAGCAATCACAATTTGAGTGGCTACATAAAAATCAAAAAGTGCTTTTCAAAGTAAATGTTGGCGATACTCTGGCGTATTGAGGAGACTCAAGAGGGTTGTAGTAGTCCTGTAAAATCCTGAATGAACATAGATAAACTGTAACCTCGGCTTATGAAAAAGTTTTGCGAGGTCTTGCATGAGAAACACTGTGACAGTTTCAAACGAATCATCGAATCAATGTCTCCTGATAATGACATTTCACAACAAATTACTAAATGAAAAAAAATAACAAAAAGACATGACCACAAATATTTTCCACTAGCACAGCTCTATTCCAGTTACACTACACATTCAATTTAAATACGAAATATTAACAATTGCAATGCCTTGCGTCTTCACAGGTCCGCGACCAGGACATCCCGGTGAAGAGGAACTTTGCGAGGGTGGTGGTGTATGTGGAGGACTGCAACGACCACTCCCCCATATTTCTGAGTCCCCGCTTTGAGGCCATCCTCTCCAACATGGCAGCAACGGGGTCACAGGTTATTCAGGTCAAGGCGCTGGACAAGGACACGGGGAGCAACGCTGACATCACCTATTCTCTGCAATCCGGTGAGTGGAGGTCTTTGTGTTGGGTAGCAGTAGGATTAGTATTCTCTGTTCCTACATCCGTCAGCTTCACAATTACCCAGTGGGTTTTTATTTCCCTTTCTTGGTAGAACTGCAGCGTTTTGTTCACAGGCTGTAGCCCTGTTTTTTCTACAGCAATGCAAGCAACCTAAAAAAATCAGTTTTAAAGAGAGAATTTGTCAGTTTCTTTCATTGCCTTGGACAATCTATATTCCAACAAAGCTGGCTGCCACTCTGGGTTTAATTTTCCCAATCAAAGGCCTGTTAATATTCAAGATTTTCCTGTGTAAAAAGTGTACTGGCTCATTATCTTAATATTTATGACTTCAACTTTCCCTCTGAAACACATGAACAACCTCATATTTTCTTCTGTCTCCTTACAGGGAACATCGACCATCTCTTTTCCATTGACCCAGTGCTGGGATCCATCAGTTTAACCAAACCTTTGGTCCTCCAGCCCCAAGAGAAGTTCCACCTGACTGTGAAGGCCACCGACCAGGGTTTCCCCCAGCGTAGCGACATCTGCTCCATCCACATCTCTGTCCTCATCTCTGAACAAACCCCTCCAGCCTTTACAGCTGAGGAGTACTTTGTGGAGATTAGTGAGCTGAGCTCTCCTGGATCCTTGCTGGTGACCATTTCAGCCTCAAGCCCGGCAGCGGTGCACTATGGTGTCAAAAGCGGCAACCCCAATGGGACCTTTCACATGAACCCTTACACCGGTTCAATTTCCGTCCAGAAACACCTGGACTTTGAGGAACACGACTCGTATAAGCTCCGTGTGACGGCCTCTACTTCGGCCGGGGCCTCGTCCGAGGCGGTCGTCCATGTCTACGTGATCGACGAGAACGACAACGCTCCCGTCTTCCGGCAGCGGGAGTACCGGGGGCGGATCAGCGAGGCTGCTCATGTCAACAGCATGGTTATGGGAGAGGGCAACACCCCGCTGGTCATCCAGGCCTTGGACGCAGACAGAGACTCAAACTCCCTCTTGGTCTATCACATCGTGGAACCAGAGGCGCTTAACGTTTTCAAGATAGACCTCAACATGGGCACACTGTCTTTAGCGTCACCAGTGGATTTCGAGGCCAAGGCCGTGCATCATTTCAGTGTGCAGGTGAAGGACTCTGGGGAGCCGTCGCGGTATGCGGAACATGCTGCCAAGGTCACCATTCACATCATGGACCTGAATGACTCCCCACCACACTTCACAGCACCGGAATATGAGGCATCCATCATCTTCCCCGCTGTCACAGGCACAGAGGTTTTACAGATTGTGGCCATTGACACTGACTCGGAAATCTCCTATTTCATCACAGAGGGCAATCTTCACGATGCCTTTTCAATCCACCCCAAGACTGGAGTCATCAGCGTGATCAATGTCCTGGAGTACAGGCCGCATTACGAGCTTGTTGTGAAAGCTACCGATGGACTCTATAAAGACTCTGCTATTGTCAAGGTGTATTTATTTAACTTGACAGAAAGTGGCCTTGGATTTAGGGAGAAATCCTATTCAGCCAGGGTTATGGAGAACCAATCATTGGTTAAAACCTTAGTAGCCCTCAGACCCACTGGCTGCCACCTGAACGAACCTCTTGTGTATTCCGTTCTGAACCCGAAGGGTCGGTTCACCATATCCCAAACGTCAGGTATTCTTGAAACCACAGGTGTCCCTTTTGACAGAGAGGAGCAGGACATGTACGAGGTAGTCGTCGAGGTTCGTGACCTGAGGGTGCCACCCAGAAGGACCAAAACCCAGATCAAGGTCTACGTAGACGACGTGAATGACAATGCCCCACAGTTTCTCAACCTGCCGTTCTCTATGTTGGTCTCAGAGGACTCGGAGCCAGGGGATGTTTTATATCAGGCAATGGCCAATGACAGAGATCTGGGAGAAAATCAATCCATCATCTACTCCCTTGAGGAAGACTTTGGTCTTTTCAGGATCGACCCTAAGGTTGGTGATGTGTCCCTTCAACGTCCTCTTGACTTTGATGTTCTGAACAAGTATGTCCTCACCATCCTGGCCGAAGATAATGGTGAACCCAGTCATAGCACAACAGCACAACTCAGCATCCAATTGAGAAACCGAACAAATCCGGTATTCCAGACATTGCTTTATCCTCTTAAAGTGCCAGAGAATGTTCCCCCCTTCACCACCATTTTACACGTGCAGGCTAGGAATCCAGAGGGCTATCGGCTCATTTATAGCCTGGAGGAGGACAACACAACAAAACATTTCCATATAGATTTCAAAACAGGAGTGCTAACTGTTACAAACCCGTTAGACTACGAGAGCCAGTCCATGCACGTTTTGACTGTGCGTGCCACTGATTCTGTGACAGGAGCTTTCTCTGAAGCCTCCGTTGAAATTGAAGTGGAGGACGTAAATGACAACGCTCCGATTTTCTCAAAGTTGCCGTACTCTGTGGACATTCCGGAGGGCCTTCCTGTAGGCAGCTCTGTTTTAATGTTATTTGCCTCAGACAGGGATTCTGAGAGAAATAAAGATCTGACGTTCCAAATGGTAAAAACTGAAGGGAATGAGACAGATTTCTTTGAGTTAGACCCCGACACTGGACTCATTGTTAACACTCAGATACTGGATCATGAAAGCACTAAGCAATTTAATTTGAAAATCAAAGTAACTGACAACGGCACTGTTCCTCTTAGTAGTGAGGCCAATGTCGTCGTTAACGTCACTGACGTCAATGATAACCCACCAAATTTTCCCAATTCCCAGTATGATGTAACACTGGACGAGATGGCTAAGTGCGGGCACATCGTCATCAAAATTCAGGGCTCAGATCCAGACGACAAGGATTTGAATGACCTCAAGTACAGAATCCTTTCCGGAAACGAAGCCCGGCACTTTAACATCAACGAATCGTCTGGGCTAATCTCCTTCTCTAATGTATGTAAGAGAAATCTGAACCCCTACTACAACCTGACGGTGGCTGTGTCAGATGGAGTCTTTCAGAACACAGCACCAGTTAATATAGAAATGATGAACAGTAACCGACACAGTCCCTACTTCAAACAGAACCTCTATGAGGCCGAGCTGGCGGAAAACGCTGATGCTGGAACACGCGTGATCCGCTTGGCGGCCATAGACCCTGACGACGGGCCGTACGGCAGTGTGGACTACACCATCATTAATAAACTAGCGGATGACAAGTTTGCCATCGACAGCAATGGGCAGATTGTCACAACACAGCCGCTCGACCGAGAGAACCCGACCCAGAGAGTAGTCGCCATTAAGGTGATGGCTAAAGACGGAGGAGGGAGGGTGGCGTTCTGCACGGTGAAGATCATCCTCACCGACGAGAACGACAACGCTCCCCTCTTCAAGGCCACCGAGTACCAGGTGTCCATCCAGTCCACCGTCAACAAAGGCTCCCCCGTCATCCAGATCATGGCCTACGACGCAGACGAGGGTAAGAACGCAGACGTCACCTACATGGTGGACGAGGCGGAGGAGGTGACGGAAGACATCATCGAAGTCAACCCTTTCACTGGCGTGGTCAGCATCAAGGAGAGTCTGGTCGGCATGGAGAACAAGATCTTCAACTTCAAGGTGAAGGCCCGTGATGGAGGGCTTCCCTTCTACAACTCGACGGTCCCCCTTCAGGTGAAGGTGGTGGCTCCCGAGGTTCCTCTTCCCAAATTCACAGAGCCGCTGTACACCTTCTCAGCCGCCGAGGACGTCCCCTTGGGCACAGAGATCGGAATAGTGAGGGCCAATTCGGACACCCCTCTCATATACAGCCTGGTGAACGGTAACACAGTGGACAGCAACAAGGACAAAGTGTTCAGCTTGGACCAAGAGAGCGGCACCCTGCTTGTGGAGAAGACCATCGACCATGAAAGGACAAAGTGGTACCAGATTGAAGTGTTGGCTCAAGGGAACCATAACGGTACCGAGGTGGCGTCTCTGGTCTCCGTCAACATCCAGGTCCAAGATGTGAATGATAACCATCCCGTGTTTGAGGCAAACCCCTACCGGGCATACCTGGCAGAGAACATGCCTGCTGGTACCACCGTCATCCAGGTGAGATGATGGAATAAACCTCTGAGATATCATGTGGGGGTTGATAGAAGGGGATTATAGATGAATGGGGTGGAGGGTGAAGATGGGTAAATTAGAAGTAGGGTAAAAGAAGGCAATGTTAAGTGAGCAAATTTGTAAAGGTAAATTAATTTCATTGAAACCATTTTTATGTTATGTCAAAAAGAATTAGTGTAAAAGCATTGCATTCAAAGGCTTTTGTATGAGTACCCATGCCAAAAAATAAATAAGCGCTTTCTGCTCCCAGGTGACCGCCAACGACCCGGACATGGACATCAACGGTCAGGTGACCTACAGCCTGGAACCGGCGCCCGGGGGCGACCCCGTCATCAACGACGTGTTCTCCATCGACGGCGACAGCGGCTGGATCACGGTGGCGCGCCCGGTGGACTGCGAGGCGGCGAGGCTGTACCGCTTCCTGGTGGTGGCCACGGACCACGGTGGCGACGCAGCGCTCTCCTCCTCCGTGGAGGTGGAGGTGACGGTGACGGACGAGAACGACAACGCGCCGCGCTTCACCGAGGACGTGTTCCGCGGCTCCACGATGGAGAACCGCTGGCCCAGTGGTGTCATCGCCTCCATGACGACCACGGACGCCGACGTCTCCCTGGAGAACCGGCTGGTGACGTGCTACATCACAGGTTTGTGCGCACGCACTTCAAACTGAATTCAACTCCATTTGTATGCTGCATTGCATAAACATGCTACAGTTAGTAGTGCTTTAAGTGCTTTACGACCATTGTTTTTTTTTGCAACAACAACAACAACAAAAAATTAAAAGCAGATGCATACAGAAAATGTAAAAGGAAGATAATAATAAGACAGATAATAATGAAACATTGCAATGCCAAAAGGTCTCACAGGCCCACATTAGCCCACATTAGCCCACATATAAAAAACACATAGTGGGTGTGTTTGTCTGTGCGTGTGTGTGTGTGTGACTTTGTCACGCGTGCCCTTCCTCAATTATTAAACTATTTCAAGTTGTGGAACCGTGGGATCAATTAAAACAGTGGTTGGGATACTTTCAAATCTCCAGTTGATCTCTATAATCAGCATGTGTAGAGTGACATGTGATCACACAGAACCAGGTTGACAGGACTGAAACTCTGATTCCCTCAAGCTAAGAGCAGGAACGACTGCTGTACCTTCCCACACGCTGGTCTGGCGGCAAGAAAGCTGTTACGAAACCTTATATAATGATGTAGTGAAACATTAACATCTAGACAACTGAGGAAGTCACTGCATACGTCCCAAAAACGTAAAAAGAAGATGATCCTGTATTGTCAGCCCATAGACTCATCTTTATAATAATACAGGAGATCTGATGGAAGCTGTATTAGTGACTTTATTACAGAGTAGGCAAATGTTGAAAACAGGACCCATAAGGAACAACACCAAAAAAAGAACATCACGTAGCGTCACGTGTGGTTTCAGGCCAGTGATCTCATCTGGCTCAACCGGTAGTGCGCTAACCTGTTGCTATGCTCTTTACTATTATTTTCTATTTAGTCACTTTGCGATTATTTTGATAGAAACTTGTCATTAAGGTGCAGGTAAGTGGTTAGGCTTCTTGTCCAAGCATGCATACAGGTGAGGAGCCATATAGTCTTTAGAAGTTAGGGCGTATGACTCACAGCCTTCTGTGTTCAAACACCAATTCCACACCACTTCCTGTGGGTATCCTTGAGCAAGATGCCCCCGAAACCCTGCCTGCTCCTTGAAGATATGTATCTCAATTCACTGTAAATGTCTTTTGATAAAACCACCAGCTGAATGACTCAATAGTACAAGAGATTGTTAGGCTGCAGGCTCGAACACAGATCGCTTTTTTCACCTGGAGGTCACGTCAACACCGTAACCACAAGACTATGCCTTGCAGTGATTGGTTCCTCGTCAACCATGTGCTGTGTGGTGTGTTGTGCAGACGGGGACCCTATGGGGCAATTTGCCATCATTCAAGAGGAAGAGGGGGAGTGGGGGCTGATCCTGAAGGAGCCCCTGGATAGGGAGGTGAAGGACCGGTACACCCTGCAGATCACTGCCACCGACGGGAAGTTTCAGGCGCTAGCCACCGCCGAGATCCACGTGCTGGATGTCAATGACAACAGCCCAGAGTGTCAACAGGTCAGTTTTCATTATGTCTTACACTATGTTAGTTTCGATCAAGGTTTTACAGTGTATATATACATTTATATATATTTTTTACAGTGTATATAATTATTACTGTGTCATAAGGTCAGTTTAGATATATATACCTTTTTTAATTCTTTACATTATATTTATGTTTTATATAGTGTCATCAAGTCAGTTTAGAGATGTTTTACTGTGCATACACGTTTTACAGTGTCATCCGTTCAGTTTATGATGTATTTATGTTTTACAGTGTCCTGAGCTGAGTTTATGTTAGATAGTATGTTTTACAGTGTTATCAATCCAGTTTAGACATGTTTTACACTGTAGACATGTTTTACAGTGTATCTATAGTCGTGTCAGTGCTCTGCCTCTAACACTAAGGCTTCTCTTTTGGCTAGCTTGTGTACACGGAGGTGGTGATGGAGAACTCCCCGTCCAATGTGTTCATCCTCAAAGTGTCGGCGTCGGACCGCGATACGGGGGCTCACGGCCTCGTCTCCTACAGCCTGCACGGCCCTGACGCAGACAAGTTCCATCTGGACCAACGGACAGGTAACTCAGCCGCCCCAACGCGCAGCCAATGAGGAGAAAAATACGCGTTTCACATCTATGTAGGCCTTGATGTTGAACCCAAAACATAATAAATGTCTTCACTTTTTTTGGTCACCATCTCATGATCTTTAAGCAGTCAAACTCATAAATAGACTTATGTAACTTCACCAAGACGTGTATAAAAAAAGATAGCGACAATATTGACTCTTGCCGGGCGAGGAAGCAACAACTGGCTGCCTTGCTGCATAGTGTCCATAGAAATGAATGAACACAAAGAGCCTTCCTACCAGGAATAGCTAGCAGTGTGTGTGTGTGTGTGTGTGTGTGTGTGTGTGTGTGTGTGTGTGTGTGCGTGTGTGCGTGTGTGCGTGTGTGCGTGCGTGCGTGCGTGCGTGCGTGTGTGTATATCGGTTGTATATATCGGTTAAGTTACAGATTAAGAGATGACCCCCAGACTTAACTCATCTCCCTCTACCCTCTCCAGGGGAGCTCTTCACCATGGCCGTGTTGGACCGCGAGCAAGAGGCAGAGCATAACCTGGTTGTCAAGGCGACGGACGGCGGCGGGAGTTCGTGCCAGGCGGACATTTTGCTGATGATCCAGGACATGAACGACAACCCCCCTCGGTTCTCCTCGCACCACTACGAGGTGACCGTGTTCGACAACACCACGGTCCGGACGCCGCTCGCTGTCCTCTACGCCAAGGACCCCGACACTGGTGAGACGGCTAACGTGCTAAAATGCTAACAGGTCACACGATGCAGGTTCAATGCAGCCGAATGAAATTAACTTACAGACACTCAACACTATCCAAGCTGAATTAGTACCGGGCAAACTGAATCCTAACAACATCCTAACCCCCCCAACAACCTGTACAGTAACATCTGCTTCAATGGTGCCTCTTACATTTACTGTGACATTTACAAGTAATGACTAAAATTGTAATTGTGTAGTTTCAGCACAACGGATGAATCACAACCTTCTGAAACCCTTTATTGTGTGTGAGAACAAGTTGTGACGACTCTCCCTCACACACACACACACACACTGCAATCAACTCTACGCTCAGTGTGTTTGTGTGTGTGTGTGTGTCTCTAGCTCTCTGTCTGTGTGTGTGTCCATGCATGTCGTCTGTGTATGTGTGTGTAAGTGTTGGTTTTGGTGTGTATCTGTGTGCATGTACAGGTGTGTGTACCACTGTGTGTCTATGTGTGTATATTTCATTGTGTGTGGGTGTGTGTGTGTGCTTGTGTGTGGTATACATAAGAGATTTTCATGGCCTGTTCCAGCAGGTATTTTCATTCTTAACTCCCACTTATTATTCACTGCAGTAAATACCATCGGTACTTAATACCATCTGTATGAACGATCATCTGCATCCAGAACATCCACCTTGTGCCAGTCAAGATGGCTACACTTTAAGTACCTTGCTCGAGACATTGATTAACCACAGGGAATTCAACTTGCTCCTACCCAGGGGCGGGCTGTACTGTTAGGCAAACCAGGCACTTGCCTGGAGCCCCAGGTTTCTGGCAATTGGAGACAGAGATACAGTGATGTTCTTGAGGGAAGAGAACATGGAAAATTGTTTCCTTGGGTTGGAGGCAGAGGAGTTGATTTTAGACCGGTAGATAACCGGTAGACCGGTTATTCAGCCTT
>NC_140276.1:10965905-11020905 GCF_964030765.1 Micromesistius poutassou
CTGTCTCTCTCTCTCTCTCTCTCTCTCTCTCCTTCTCTCTCTTTACGTCTTTCTGAAGCTCTCCAGCCTATTCAAATCTCATTTTCCTTATCTTCCTTTCTCCTTAGCTTTAACTCTCTTCCCCTTATTCTACCTTTCTTCACCTGTATTTAGCTCTAATGACTTTTCTTCACCTATTTACCTTATTCTCCCTCTATTTCTCTCCTTCTCCCTGCCTCCCTCTTCACCTCCTTCTCTCCCTCAGAGTGGACGACTGGTCCATCAAATCGCTAATCTCTGCTAACGTGTGTGTTTGCTGTTTTCACACTGCAGGAAAGCAAACTGTTAAATGCCTTCTGTTTCGCTGCAGGCGTCCTGCTCTCTCTCTCTCTCTCTCTCTCTCTCACTCACTCACTCACTCACACTTTACAGCGACATGGCATGGGAAACGCTTGGCTTTCTGCAACATCATGTCACACAATATTGATATTGGGCAATCTGCCCCACACCATTAATCTCAGACATGTGATCACAATTAAAGTCAATAACAACGGTGGTTCATCGCGTGGCCAACATGACATACTCATGTCTTTGGAATATGATTGTTTTATTCCCTGGGGGGGACATTTTGATTAAGTAATTAATAGAGAGGTAGAATATAACTGAATAGAGTGAAATGTAATACAAATGTATATTATATAATTGGGTAGAGTGGAACAGCATAGACCTGGATAAAATAGACCTCCTTGGTAGAGTCCTTGGTAGGCCTGGGCAATAAAACAATAAATTATCGTATTGTGATAGACTTTTGATCAATATCAATATAAAACATGTTCAATATATATCGATAAGAGACTGGACCGAATCTAGCAGCTGGGTTTGTTACACAAACACGGTTCCATATACTTATTTACAATATTTTAGTGTTTTTTGTTGTTGTATCGACATTGGAGTATTTATCAATGAAGAACTGTGGAAGGTCATATTAAGTGTTAAACAGAAGTGTTTAAATCCAGCATGGTAATTCCTAGTCTTTTTAGGTCATTACAATTAAAAAAAAAACAAGTTATCAATATTGATCAATATGATCAAGGTTATTTGAAATATATATAATATTTACTTTTCTTTGATCCCCCATCCCCACCTAACAAGTAGCTCAACAAGGAGACACAGAAGCACTACTGATGTAGAGTAGTGTGTGTGTGTGTGTGTGTGCGTGTGTGCGTGTGTGCGTGCGTGCGTGCGTGCGTGCGTGCGTGCGTGCGTGCGTGTCTGTTTGTGCAAAGCAACACTCAACATATATTGGCTAGTTTGTCAGTTACTGGTATAACCTGCGGTACGTTAAGCAGTCTGTTGTTGTCACCAGCCGTGCCAAGCAGAATTGGCACCAGCCAATGTTGTCGCTACTGATCCGTTGAGAAAAAAATCTCAATACAATCTCAAATACTCAATACACAAAACACTGTTCAATGGTAGTGACAAACTCATTCACTGTAGAAAGCCCCTGGGTGTCATGGCTCAGCCTGCTGCTCTAACCATGTATTCAATACTCCTCCTAGCGATCCAGGTTTGATTCCTACTAGCGGCCCTAAGTAAATCCCTCTGTCTGGTTAAGCTTGCTGTCTTGATGTCTTAGCCATAGAAGCCATGAAAATATATTTAAAACAAGAATATCAACTTGTGACGTTATTGAAGCTCTATCTATAGTATTGAATGTTCTCAAATAGAAGACCCCTAGTGGCAGAGTGTGGTATTGCATGGTGGTTTGGATGTGACTCTCTGTGATTGTGGATGAACCAAACGCAAGGAAGTTTAAAGGCCACTGTGGACTGCGTGATCAAACCATCAGAACCGTCTATCCTAGCTTCACTAAGACATATGTTGCTCATGTAATTTGGCACAACGGCTTTGTTGTGCCTGAGAGTATGTAGCTAGAGCATGTCACTAGCAGTTGGACGTTTGTATTTGTGGTAAGACATTGTTATTTTCCTTTGTCCACTAACTTTCCCAAACCATGACCTTCAGGACACGTTTCCAAAAGATGAATGTGCTGACAGAATCAACAAAACAAATTGTCATTGTGACAATAACTATCGTGGTGTTGGATGTTTTAGTTGCGGTAGGAGGGATGGTGGCGATCGGCTTGACCCGTATGGGTCTTTAACCGGCGCTGTGGAGAGCTCCATCTTTGTAACACTGATAGAATGGTTGGACTACATTCTATTTTTACCGTGGCTCCCGCAGGTCTGCTGACCCTGGCGAGTCCCCTGGACTATGAGGCCCACAGGGAGTACTACATCTCCATCGAGGGCACGCGCGGCCGGGCGGGGCTGGGCGACAGCACCATGGTGATCGTCAACGTGACGGACGTCAACGACAACGTGCCGGTGTTCCAGCAGGCCACGTACAACGCCCACATCCCCGAGAGCCTGACGCCAGGCAACGCCGTGTTGCAGGTGCACGCACGCACGCACGCACCCACGCACGCACGCACGCACGCACGCACGCACGCACGCACGCACACACACTCTAATACACGCACACACACACACACACACACACCCTAATATACTCTCTCTCTCTCTCTCTCTCTCTCTCTCTCTGTCTCTCTCTCTCTCTTATTTATACATATATATATAAATAGATATATATACCCATCTAATACACACATATATACATTAACAGACATTAATATACACACAAACACACACACACACACACAAACAATTCCGTATTTAATGCCTCCTCTCTCTCTCTCTCTCTCCTCCCCCCTCTCCCCCCTCGTCTCTACAGGTGGTGGCTACAGACCGAGACGGTCCGCTCCACAGCCTCCTGCGCTACTCCATTGTTGACGGAGACCCCCGGCAGCAGTTCTCCATCCATCACCGCAGCGGAGAGATCTCCACCCGCACCGGCCTGGACAGAGAACAGGTAGAGAGAGGATAGAGATACAGAGAGAGAGAGAGAGGAGGGAGAGAGAGAGGAGGGAGAGAGAGAGAGAGAGAGAGAGAGAGAGAGAGAGAGAGAGAGAGAGAGAGAGAGAGAGAGAGAGAGAGAGAGAGAGAGAGAGTTAGAGATACAGAGAGAGAGAGAGAGAGTGGAGAGAGGGTTAGAGATACAGAGAGAGAGAGGAGAGAGGGTTAGAGATACAAAGAGAGAGAACAGGTAGAGAGAGAGGGTGTCAGGACCACTTGGCTCAAGTCGAACTGACGTAAACGGGGAGACCACGCTGATCATAAAGGTAGAATGATAATTTATTGAATGAACTACTGTATATACAAACGTAATCAGTAATGGGAGGCCAAACCAAAAGTGCAGTGCATATCAGCAGGTGTAGTATAAAGCAAAATGAGGTAATGAGGAGCGGGGCTGCAGCCAGCCTGTCAGTGTCAGGCCGGAACAGTAGTGAGAGAGTGAGCCGCAGGAAGGGCATCTTTTAACTCCCGTCCCATCAGCCCAGGCATTAACCTGGCACGGCCCATAGCGACAGCTCCCCTATTGGAGAGAACAGCAGGCAATAATGACATGCAAGGCCAAGCCAGAGAGAGAGTTAGAGATACAAAGAGAGAGAACAGGTAGAGAGAAAAGGTTAGAGATACAAAGAGAGAGAATAGGTAGAGAGAGAGGGGAGAGGGTCAGATATACATAGAGAGAGAACAGGTTGAGAGACAGAGAGAGAGTTCTTTTTACATTTAACCTTTCTCATCCTCCTCATACTCTCCTCTTGTGTCCCCTACTCTCCTCTCCTTACTCTCCTATTGTGTCCCCTTCTCTCCTATTGTGTCCCCTTCTCTCCTATTGTGTCCCCTTCTCTCCTCTTGTGTCCCCTACTGTCCTCTCCTTACTTTCTTATTGTGTCCCCTTCTCTCCTATTGTGTCCCCTTCTCTCCTATTGTGTCCCCTTCTCTCCTATTGTGTCCCCTACTCTCCTCTCCTTACTCTCCTATTGTGTCCCCTTCTCTCCTCTTGTGTCCCCTTCTCTCCTCTGCTCTCCTCTCCTCCTCAGACTCCTCACTACTCCTTGACGGTGCAGGCAGCAGACGAGGGGCATCCTCCTCTCTCCACGGCGGTTCAGGTGACCGTTACCGTCGGCGACGTCAACGACAACGCTCCTGCCTTCTCTCATATCATCCATAATCTGCTGCTGCAGGTACACACACACACACACACACACACACTCTAATACACGCACACTCATTAGGTACCCACCTTTCTAGCTACCCAAAGACCTGAGTGGATCAGGTGTCATAGCCCACCCCCCTACACACACACACACACACAAACACACACACACACACACACACACACACACACACAATTAGTGTGTGTGTGTGTGTGTGTGTGTGTGTGTGTGCGGGGGGTGGGCTATGACACCTGATCCACTCCCAGTGTGTCACACCCAAATATGACACTATCAAATTAGGGACTGGAGGATGATAAGGGGGACATTTTGGTACAAGAGCCGGGTTGGAAATTTGGCCAGAACGGCGGGGTTATCACCCCTACTCCTACAGTGAGTGCCATGGGACCTTTAGTGGCCAAAGGGAGTCAGGACCTCGGCTTTTTTCATCTCATCCGAAAGACGGTGATCTTCGACCGGACAGAGTCCCCGTCTCTGTGTACCGGGGCATTGGGGATATTACATAGGCCAGAGGGATGAGCATCCCCTACTGACCCTCCAACAACTCCAACTACCAGCACCAACTGCTCTCCCATCCAAGGACGGACTGGGACCAGCCCTGTTCAGCTTCCAAAGAAGCCAGTATTGTTATGCAGGTAGCGATGGCGCTGGCCGATAAAGAGTATGGAATTCAAAATGATGTGTGTGTGCGTGTGCGTGGTATCAGTGAGTTCAAGGAAGAAGGGTGTTTGATCAATGTAGAGATCAAAGGACCTAGCCGTGCGCAAAATATGCTGCTGCTCTGCTCTTATTTGTCTTGCTTGTTTATGTTTGTGTTTGTGTGTTTGTGGTGTGTCAGTGTGCATGCTTTGCGTGTGTGTGTGTAGTGTGGTCGTAGGCGACTGTGTCTTGCATCTATGTATGTGTGTGTCTTTCTTAATATGTGTGTACGTGTGTGTGTGTGTGTCTGGCGCCCTGGTTGACGCTCCATTGTGGTATGCGTGCACCGTTCTCTGTGTGTCCGCCTCATGTTCCGCAATCAAGTCGTTGGGTTAGAAACACCCCGCGCTGAGCCCTCGGGCGCGTGATGTCAAGCCTCCTCTTCTTCCTCTTCCTCACTTTACCTGTGATGGTCGTTAAGACCTCAACGCCTCACAGGCCTCCCACTCCTCCACCCCTCACCCAGCCTTGAGCGCTCCGCTTTCTCAACCTCCATCGCTTCTGAACGAGGGGTGGGTAGTGATTCCCAGACAAAAAGTTCTGGGTTGGATCCCGATTGTCTGCAGACTACCTGGAGGCATGAGGCTTCGGATAAATTACTTTTCACCAGTTCAATAAGATGGATTGTGCAACTTCCTTGCCACTCTGCCTCGCTGCAACTGAAACATCCGAGGAGAAAGCAACGTCACGGCCTCTCACCGTGTGTCAGTTCCTGCTGAGCCGCAGGCATGACTCACCTGCATGGCTTTGATCTGAGAGACAGGATGTGGCCGTTCATCTGTTGCTACATGCTGCTCCCTGGGTTTTACAAGCTCGTTTTCCTCCTGGTGGTTGACTTGGTTCTCGTAGACATGCCCCTTGGCAAAACCCTCCCACCCCCCAACCCCCCCACGGTCACCCTCCCATCCTCCCAGCCTCCCTCCCACTCTCCACTACCTCCCTCTAAGCGAGAATATTGGTTTGAGTTCAGCTCTGTTGATGAACTGTGTAATGATGACTGGTGGACACTTGCTTCTCCTGCTGTGCTGCAGAGCCTGCCGAGAAGCCAGCCAACAGCGCAAAGACGAAGAGCGGTATAAATGAAGAGAGGCAGGGTTAGACCATTTGGTGCTTTGGTGATATTTGAAGGGATGTTTTGACATAGCACACAGGTTCATGCCTCTTTTCAACGTTTTCATTCTGGTTCACTCCAGTTTACACATGTACACTGGTTTGCACCCGGGCTCAGACTGGTTGAAAAGGGTTCACAATGGTTTAAACAGGTTCATACTGGTTTAAACAGGTTGGCATGTACATGTTTGCGTCCTAGGAGGGCGAGGCGGTCGGCAGCGGGGTCCTACAGCTCCGCGTGTCGGACCAAGACGAGCCCAAGAACGGCCCCCCCTTCTCCTTCCACATCGTCAGCGGCAACGAAGACCGTCGCTTCCAGGTCGACCAGGGAGGTCTGCTGTCACTCGCTGCACCACTCAGAAAGAAAGTGCGCGCTCGACACCAGCTGAAGATACAGGTCGGTCAACGCAATTCAACTTTATTTGTATTGCACATTTTATGCAAACACTATGTAGCTCAATGTGATTTACATACAACATACATTAAAACAGAAATAAAATGCAGTGCAATGCAAACTTACCAACACCAATACAGAAAGTAAGCTGGTAGGCGGATGGAATACATACATCTTGGTGAAATCCATTCTAGCAATTTCTGTTGAACCAGACTCCCACATAGCCAGAGGGAGACTGGGGTGTCCTTCACCACACCACTACTCGACCAGCGAGTCAGCATACCTGAGATGCCTGCTCTCATTAGTAAACAGAAGAACAAGCACATACATGTAGAGATTGAAGATGTAGGAGTTTGCATAAGTATACCTTCAGGGATTCCCAAACAAATGAATCTTATTAATCAATACTCAACCACTGGGGAAGTATTAACCTTAAAAATGTAACATAACAAATAACAATTCATTCAAATTAATAAACATAGTTCTGTCCAATTATAGCTAATAGTATCAAAGAAAGGGGGTACTTAAAAGTATAGAACTTCTAATAAGAAACCTTATACATGTATTTTATATGTGTTTTTGCCTAATTTTTTGTGTGCGTGGATAATAAATTATATGTATAGTTGATACTAACATTTCATGCATAGATTTATACATTTATTTGGTGTGTATTTGATATGTAAATGTTATGCATCTATATACTGTGTGTCGTGGTGGAAATTTCGAGCCAAGTCAATCACAATCGTCTAAACTGGGTAGGCTGAAGTCTGACGTTTTGACTAAAACACAGACTTCTTATACTCTTCTTTCAGGAGGATTCTGAGAGCCGCTCTGTCCCCCACTAAAACAAACCCTTTGTTTACCAGATGGTAATCTATTAATTGAAGCTCCTCAAGGTGTCATTAAACTGGGTTCGCGACCGTGCCCTTATCAGTTGGAACACTGTCTCCCTTCCCCTAGGGGGTCAAACACAGCCTCTGAACCCATCCCCAGAACGGTGTCACGAAAACAGGCACATTCCAACGCTTTTAGAGACACAGGATGAGAAAACTTTTCTCATCACAGAAAGATTTTTCCCATCACAGCTTACATGTATTCATATGCTAAGATACATATTTGATATTCGATACGTATATGTGAGATGTGTAATTGATACGTATGTAAGATGGGTTTTCAATACGGTTATGTAAGATGTGTATTTGACACATCTGTTTGACACAGACGTTTGATGCTTCTCTGCGACGCGTGTACCTGATGCGTCGTGCCTCTTTCCCCTGTGTGTGGGGGTCCAGGTGACGGACAGTGGCCACCCACCCCTCTCCTCCATCTGCGTGGTGAACGTCAACGTGACGGAGCAGAGCCGCTACCCGCCCTCCGTGGTCCCGCTGGAGGTCTTCATCACTACTAAAGGGGGGCTCTTCGCCAACCGCGTCATCGGCCGGCTGCACGCCAGCGACCAGGACCCCCAGGACGTGCTGGCCTACAGCCTGGTCTCAGAGAGCCCCGCCGGGGGGCGCTTCTCCGTCGAAGGGGCCGACGGCAAGATCTGGGCTGACGAGGCCCTGGAGCCCGGCTCGTACGCTCTCAACGTCAGCGTGACAGACGGAAAGTTCAGCGTCTGGACCGGGGTCAAGGTTCACGTGTGGGTGGCGGACCAGCGGGTGCTGGACGGCGGGTTGACCCTCCAGCTGCTGGGGATGACCCCGGGAGAGTTCCTGGGAGATCACTGGAGAAGCCTCCAGCGAAGCCTGGGACATGCCCTCGGAGTGCCCCGGCAGGAGCTACACCTGGCCAGCTTGCAGCATCTACCCCACTCCCAGGTCCTGGAGGCCCTGCTGACCCGGAGGTCTCCCGATGGCGCGGTTCAGTCTCTCCCCACTACCCGTCTAGCAGGTGAGCCATCTATCTTCAAATATTTCACTTTTTATGTCCTTTTTTGAAAACATTTGCACGTAAGAACAAAAAGAGAAATGGAATATTTAAGTGGAAAGATAGCAATTATATTTTGCATATTCAAATCCTACATTGGTCCTGTACTCCTACACTTTCTGCTTGAAGCAGAAGGTTATAAATGCTTGAATTACGTTACGTTATATTATTTTACCTATGTGAGTATGTACGTTTTGTAAAAAGAATTACGCTGTGGGTGGCAGGTATTATCTCAGACCTGGAGGACACCCTGGGGCTCAACATCCAGAGTGTGAGCCATAATGGGTGCCTGGGGACCGGGTGCCCGTCGCGAGGGTGCAGGAACGCTGTACGGCTGGCGGGCGACCGACTCAACCACTACACCACCGCCAGAGCCAGCTTCATCACCCCTCACCACGCCTGGGAGAGTGTGTGTCCATGTAACGGTAGGTCCGAGAGAAATCATAAAGGCCTGAACACATGATGGGTTTTCAGCAAAGCGCTGGATGCTAGGTTTTGGCGTGACATGGACATAGGCGACGTAGCTCAGGAAACTCGGAGACGCCGACGTTGTCTACCGTTGTTTGTTTTATAACGTCAAACAAAGGACGCCTTGTCGTAGCGTAGTCATTTAGTTATCACATCGACAAACACTTACAATGGTTCACAGCAGTACAAGACCAACACAAAGCAACCACTCAAAATGTGAGTGCACTTTTTATTCCTGATAGGAAATCTAAATTCATTTTCTTAATAAATGTGTAATATCTGGAATGGCATGTCTAACGTTGGATGTGAGATCAGCAGTATCGGATCTTCTGAGCGGTGACGCAGTGGTGCGAATCCCACAAAGTAATTAGAAATACCATCCACCCGATTCCTTCCAGTTAAACATTGGTAATCACAGATTAGTGTGAAAAATAATTAGTGCTACAACAGGAAAAAGCAAAGAACTACAAAAATAATATAAAACATATATCTATATACACTAAATATCAATGTAAGTAGCAGATGAATGAATGAAACGTTAACCCAGAATTTAAATGTAAACATTTATGGGAATAGAAGTCAACATTATTGACCATATATGCTCCATTATTGACATTATATCTAAAGGGGTTGAGGTGCTTAGACATGTTACTGGTAACTATGGTATGTATGGTAACTTCATACTTCCACTCCTTTCCAAACCACTCTGGGGAAAGACCACAGCCAAGTCACAGATTATCCTGTTCTAAAGGTGAGGGCGCCTCCGTCATCCAGCTCTCTCCAGAGATTAGCGGAGACACATCCCAACAAGCGGCCAGCCAGAGAGAGAGCGAGACTAGGCAGGGGCCAAAAATGAATGGGGCTTGGTCTTGATCTGGGGCCAGCTGGTCTCCATATCTTCATATCTTCTTCCTCCAGTGTGCCAGGCCTTCCGGCTGCACATTTATTACTGACGTTTAATAGCATTATAATGAGGGCTAAGTGAAATGCTGCCTTCTGGGACAGGCAGTGTGGCAATGCAGTGTAGCAACTGTAGCAACAAAACTTTTTTTTTTTTGTTACTAGATGTACCTTATGTAAAACAAAGTGAATAAATTGTAATTTAAATTGTAGTGATCCATTGATTCATCTAATCATTGCATTGAACAGTACAGTTATATTATATATATATATATATATATATATATATATAGCATATAGTTATCTTCTGTAAAAAATGATAATTCTGTAGCTGTCTGAAGAACAGCCAGCTAGTCAGCCAAGACTGCTGTAGAAAGAATGTGATTTGGATGACATTTGATGTTGCGTATGGTCATCATTTATTTGAGTGCAATTTCCTATTCCTAGCAAGCACTTTTATTTTTGTCCTGACTTTAAAATCCTTCTTGTCAGTGGCAGAGTTTTGTTCTTGAAGGTCAGGGTTTACTCAGGGGTGGGGGCAACTTAGACTGGGATAAGAACTTCTGTCCTTTTGGTTTCAGGCTCGGCCCTGAGGTTCACGGGCGAGGGCTACGTCCGGTACCTCCACCACATGGACGAGGACGCCCAGGCGTTCAGGCTCTCGCTGAGGTTCAGGACCTTCCAGAAACAGGGACTCCTCATGGCCACCAACGCCAGCGACTGGGGCACCTTGCAGGTAGGTCCCCACGGTGAAGACCACCGCACAAGGTATAGATCAGGGCCTCCCGACCTTATTGCTTCGGCCCGTGACCTCATTTTTAGGCTTGATCATATACGTTTGTGACCCCTTCCTCTTCTTACATTTTTGTCCATGCATCATGGCCTCTTGAAACTGTCCCGGTCTTCACGTTTGCGGTTTTGCAATTATTATCAGGCTGGCATGGGCTGTGAAGCAGTCAGTGATGTGATGCTCTTGTAAAGCAAAAACATATTCTAATCTGAGAAAAGCCTTCAGTGCAGATTTCTGTTCAACTCTATACTTAACTCTATACTTATACTCGGTAACTCGGTATCAACTCTATTCTTTTTCAAATAGAAATTGCTTTGATTGCTCGGTAGATTGGCCAATTCTCCTTGTGTGCTTTGTTATTCAGCAGACTGCAGCGCTCGTCCTAGAGAACAAGGTGTCCTTTCCCTAACGTCCTGATGTTCTCAGGAGGTTACATCCATATATATATTTAACGACAAAGAATAGGCAAATGGGTTTTCACGAGTGCAGTGCACGTCTCCTTGCCGTGCAATCTCCATTGAGCCCTGTTGTCAATGTATCCAGAGGCATTGCTTTGTGCCATTATTTCAGATCAATGTTTGTGTAGAATTATACTTATGTGTGTCTCCTTTATCCTAAAAGGGTATACAGGTAAACACAACACAATCACCACAACGCCTTCATGCAAGTCAGATGAGGTGGATGTGTCCCTCTTTTCTCTGAGATGAGAACGCATTTTAAGTTTGTTTACCATGTGGATATATGTAGACTTTTCGTAATTTCCAAAACCCCGGTTGGGGAAGATATGAGTTGTCTATGGTTTGCTGTCTTTCACGTCTAAATAAGCTCTGAGCTCTGTATTAATCCTTAGTCTGGTAATATGTGGTAGGAGCAGAATATATTGCTTACATTCCAATTCTAGGGAGGGAGTCTTCCTCCTTTCACACTGGGTTTTAGGCTGCTTTTACTCTCCATCAGTGTCTAGGTCTAGGGTCGATTGGGGTCTAGGATTAAAAGTAGTTTCACGTGGTATGCATGTTCGATGTAGCAATTCCGCACGCTTAACGCCTGACCATATCTAAGGGTTAGAGCTCCCTAAGAGCTCATATTACCGGAAACAGATTCTGAACGATATCGCCGTCTTAACCAAATTGCCTCCGTTGAGTTGGAATCATTTCATTGGTGACCTTTTGACCTGCATAGTGGCATGCCCTAGCTCTGTTGACCCGGCCTGCGATCTATCCGTGGAATCGAGTGACGAATGTGTTGGCCTGTTGTCCATTGTCATCATCAAGTGAGGCGACCCTTCTCTGGTTGCAGATGAGAACCATCCCGCCCAGAGGTGGGAGAGCATTCATCCATCCGCACTCGCTTTATTGTACCACAATAAAAGTGCCCCGTGGTTTAAAATGGAATAATGAAGCATTGATCTTCTCAGCCTCTTGAATAATTCTTTAAAGCGATTATATAGCCGTGACGTGCAATGTTAGCACCACGTTATGCGGTGGAATACTAAATTATTCCGGAGGAATACTAGATTGTTCAAGAGGACCGGTCAAGTCATCCGAGACGTCCCATGCGACATGCGTTTCTTTTCTTGACATCTGAGAGGCTTCCTTGACGATACGAGAGACTCTCAATGCTCGTCCACTGAACTCCCTGTGACGCAGAACAGCAACGCACCTTCAACTTCCCTCGTCTATGTGCACCCTCACATCTCCTCAATAACTCCATCCATTTTGCCTCTGCTGATTCCCTTTCATGTCAACCATGAAGGCATCACCTCTTGAAATGTAAATGGAAGCCGAGGTAACACAAAGGTGCGTCGGTGAACAGGTTGACTTGTCAGAGAGGGGAAAATGGCCTCCTCTACAGGAAGTGACAGCTCAGATGTGGAGGTATTAGGGGAGAGCAGATCAAAGACGGCCTGGTAACCGAATCCCAGCATGCCTTTATGCCCCCTTGACAAAAGGAAGCACATACATACCTACATACATGCATACATGCATGCATACATACATACATTCATGCATACTGTACATACAGACATGCACATGCACATGCACAGTTTAAGGGAATGAAAAATGTATAGACCTCTGAAGAATAAGTCCCGCCTCCGAGGCTCCCGGTTCCCTCAGTCAAATGTCTATGGGAAATAACATGGGGTTTTTGAATGATCGTACATAACAAACTTGATGCAGCTTTTACTTCTTCGCCACCTACAGAGTTTGTTATTTACGATCATTCAAAAACACCATGTTATTTCCCATAGACATTTGACCGAGGGAACCGGAACCTTGGAGGCAGGACTTATTCTGCAGAGGTCTAGTGTCCATAAGATCTGGGAGCAGTTCTCTTTGCTCTGTTCCTAAAGCAGGCCTGTAGACTGATTGACCAATAGGCACTCTCTCTGACATCTCCGACTGTCTTTCCACAGTTGACCAATGGGGAGCTGCAGTTCCAGTATCGCTGTGGCAACGGCCTGCCGGGCTCCCTGGTCGTGCGGGCGGGGCCAGTGTCGGACGGCCGCTGGCACCACCTGCTGCTGGTGGTTAACTCCACCCGCATGAGGCTGACCCTGGACTACAAACACACCAGCTCCAACACCACTGAGCCCTGCCGCATGATGCGCTCCCATGGTGCACTGCTCCTGGCCTCCGTCAGCCCCAACGCTCACCCCGACACCCAGGGACTGCCGCCCCCTTTCATTGGCTGCCTCGAGGGCCTGGAGTTCAACGGGCAGCCAATCAGGGTGGGCGATGCGGGTCAATGGGCAGGGCCCGGCCTCAGGAGGGTGTTCGGGGCGTACCAATGTTGCGACCGGCTAGGGGGGTGCTCCCCTGGCCTGTGCCAGAATGAAGGGGTCTGCGAGGAGACAGCTGAGGGAGGTGGGTCTACTGAGACTTTGTTCTTTCCAGTTTCCTGACGTAGAAACGCGTCAAATGTTCACAGAGCTTTTTATCGTTCTCTTTATATTTTTAACATACAATTTTACTTTCTTTTATCTCTTAAGTAAGGGGAGGAGAATGTTGCCTAAAATGTAGACACAGGATCTGTAGGTGGTTTCTAGATTTATGACATTCTGCATATCTGAATGAATTCTCTCTGAATGAAACCTCACTCAGAGGCTCAGTATTTGCATTATGTTTGCATTATTTAAGAAAATCCAAGAGCCGTCTTGTGCTTTGACTCCTTCCATTACTTAAAGAGAGCCTTGATAACCACAGCGGCATCAGCAGCTTTGTGTAAAATGTAAATACGGTGGAGGGTATTGCCGTTCTTCCTGGCAGTCGAGTTATAAAAGTATGAAAGGAAAGCCTAGAAGGATTTGGATCCATGCTGTACGGAGGCACCACAGCAATCCGCATAAGCCCTTCAGAAAACAGCTCGCACCGCTTCAGAAATAACGTTCATTCTGAAGCTGTGCGTGTGTGTGTGGCAAGGTCACCGGGGTTCTTAGAAGACCTGGTAGCCTGACGCTATGGAAGGAGGGCTAGCATGTGAACCTCACCACCTGGAAAATATATTGATTGGACAATAATATTTTACAGCCTAGAAATATTTTCTAGGGTGTAAAATATTATTATCCAATCAATATATTTTCCAGATTAAATTGTAATGTATGATATACGTGTATTACTAATATAATATACATTTCATTCCTATATTATACATGTATCTATACCCACTGAACAGAGGTCCATTACATAAGGACCTTAAAACAAGGACCATAACGTATATCATGGGATTAGATCAAATAAACCCACACCGACCGCACAATACCCGGAGTGACTCGTCTGTGTGTCCCACCCGATAATGAATGATTCCTTTCACCCTGAACCGCCGTGGCTTGGGGGGCCCCTGGGGATGCAGACTCTAACACGTTTGTGCTGGTGTTTGATCTCCCCTACAGAGCCACGGTGCCGTTGTCCCGGGCACTACCACGGCCCGCGGTGCTCGCTCACAGACAACCCCTGCGTGTCGCAGCCGTGCACACACGGGGCCGTGTGCACGCCCAAGCCTGTGGGATACTTCTGCAACTGCTCCCAGGACGACCCCAGGGCAGGGTGAGACCCGCCGGGAAAAAATAGACATTTTGCATGCATACACACGATGAACATACACATGTTAAACATACACACGCAAACACAAACCGCATTGACACACAATCTAGTGTGTCATCTCCTATCGGCTCCATTCCTGAAGAAAGATCTGCATATTGCTTAGTGGCCATTCCACCATGCTGGCCTTCAATAGAGGCCCCCTCCATTAGCCTAGTGCATGGCGCTAAGTCATATGCATTTGCCAGATGCAGTGACATGCTGGTTATGTGGTACTCTGGCAAGCATGTAAAAGTGTAATAGTGGGAATAAATGATCCATCACATCCTCCTGTCTTAAAGCCCTTCAAATATCGAAATAAAAAAGATGTTTCTGGTTATTAATTCACTGAAGCTGTAAAGAGGCTGACATGTGAATTCATTATTATTCATTATTCAATACCCATTATTAGATGACAAAGGCATTGCAGACCCTGAACTATTGGTCTGTACTAGCGACTGGAGTTACCCAGAGCTAGAGTAACAATGACTTCTTCAGTTGATGTGGCTGAAGCGTGGGCTGTATATACAGGAACAAATCAAAGGCATTTAATTAGGACCTGCACAGCTACCACAATCCACTCCACGACCTATAAAACCCATTAGTCCCATTAGTATCACATAAGGACATTTTAGAGTTGGTCAATCAACGCATGCAATGAAAATCCCAGTTACCACAGAAATGACTGTGCTGCACGAGCACATTTCAAAATATGTTAGTATGTTGTTTATCGTTCCCTTAAATCAGGAAATTCTCCAAACTAGAGCATAGAGCAGTATCCTCTCAGTTTGTAGATTAGCAACACAACCAGTGTGTAAAATGGAACCTCAACATTCCTTGAATGTCTGGCCGCTAAAACTGCCAAGCTTTAAATTACATAGTAAAAGGAAGTTGGTTTGGGGTGTTCAGTGATACTTTCTTGGACTTCTCTCCACTGTCTTGGCACTATGCCGGCTCTCCACAGGGAGCTGCAAATGGCGAGAGAAATTCACTGTCAGGCTTGCCTGGAGTGCTCAACAGTAGTAAATACCACATGCAATGGCCAGTCACTTGGCGGGCTCGGCTATGCGTCTGTGCAGCGCAGATAAAAGAACTTGGGAAAACACCTGCTTTACATTCTGTTTGGTCTCCAGTGGCCCAAATTTGACCACCGCTCTCCCGCCAAGAATCTGGTCTAGTCCTAGTTGTCTCCCCAGTTCCATTTTGTTGTTGTCAACAACACAAACTGTTCTGTAATGGGCACACTTAAATTTATACATCATGTCAGGCTTTCTCTCTTAAGCAAAACTAATAAGAGTGTCAGTGTGTATCCGCTCAAATTGAAAATTAAAATTAAATTAATGTGTTTTGGGCAGTGAACATTTTTTGGGCAGAATTTTTTTTAGTAAAAAGTAAAAATCAATCATAAATGCACTACACAAAGTGGCGTTATAGTGTCAAGAAGCCTAACACTCTCTTGGACAAGAACATTAACCACTACCCTGATGGCAGTAGCATTACTACCTCTGTGGTGGAGCATTACCATACTGGCGTTGGCGTCCCTACAACTAGACCTGAGTTTGGCATAGATCAGAAAGAAGAATCCAACATTCAATAACGGTCGGAGGAGACTGCCAAAATCTTTTTTATTGCAGGTTTTTTCTAAATGACTATTATTTTAGCAACTGTAACAAAATGGCATAGATTCCTACGTCCAACATCATAGACGATATACTAAGTTCAAGACACATAACTAATAACTCAAGTGGTTTCACAGGGTTAAGGAAAACAAACTGCTAACCCAAAGACCAGGCCATATAACGTGAGTACAGTTGACAACAGTTGTCCCGCCTATGTACTCCTGATAGGTGCCACAACCTGATTGACGGCTGTTCGCCCAGCCCCTGCGGAGGAGGGCACGGCTGCAAGTTAATTGAGGGGTATGCCCATTGTGACCCTCTGCCCCTGGTAGGTTCCACCTGCACAGACCTAAGCAAATGTTTCCACCTATCGTATGATCTGATATAAATGACTCAGTTTTTTGTATTGATTTAGCTATTTAGCAGAGGTTTTTACCCCAAAGCAACCTACAGAGATTTCTGATACATGTCATAGGAGAGCCGGGAGTGGTTAAGGCATATTGATCACAGGATGAACCACCTCCCTAGCCACTACCCTAACCCATGAATCAATAAATCAAGTCAGTCGGCTAATTGCTCTACCAACGAATCAATCAATCCATGAACTCAAGCGATCAATGCTCTGTCACCTGTCCAGGTGTCTACTATGATTGGCATGGTGGAGATCATGGAGATCTGCGCCAGTGTTCTGGGCCTGCTCCTCCTCGTCGCCTTCTTTGTGTGCGTGCGGAAGCGCTACGTCAGTCACAAAAAGAAGAAACCCGAGTGTGTCCAGGACTCCAACGGGTAGGGACACCAACAGCTTTTGTTTTTTTATCCTGGGCCAACAATGGTTCTCAAACTGAGGGTCGCGACCCAGAAGCGGGTCCCAGCAGGGGACCAGATGGGTCTCCCAATGGCCAAAAAGGATAGTTACATCTTTGATATTGCCTGACCTTTACTCTCCAGCATTTCTTATCAAACATGTACCTAGAATGTGTCTATCAAACATATACATAGAAAGACTGGGCGATAATAACATCATTACAACAAACATTTGCCTGACATTTTCTCCACTGCCATGCTGCTGACAATCATGCGATTAATCGTGATTAAATATTTGAGTCGCTTGACAGCCCTAATGATAGTGTACAAGCCAGCCATCCCCACACATGCATTCCAGGCGACACCAGGGTTGGAACCCCTGCTGTGCAAACAAATCCAAGGAGGCTGGGAGTGTCACAGGAAAACTGGTCTTCATCAAACTGGCTTTTGAATTCCACTGGTGTCTTGTTCCTCCCAGCTACTTCCAGCCCAGCCTGACCAAAAGCATGATGAAAGACCACCAGGATGGGTTCCCCATGGAGATGAGCTCCTTGGCACACTCCACCACCACCAACGACCTGGACAGCACCCCCTTCAGGTCGCTGCGGCCCCGCAGCCAGATCATCTCCTCGGGTGGCGGGGTCCCTTCCTGCCCAAGGCCTCAGGGGCCCGTGGTGTGTAGCGTGGCCCCCAACCTACCGGCCAGACCCCCATCCAGCTCAGACAACGACTCCATCAGGAAGAACCAGTGGGACATGGACTACGAAGGTAGAGTGTGTGTGTGTGTGTGTGTGTGTGTGTGTGTGTGGGTGTGTGTGTGTGTGTAGTTGGGTGAGAGAGACATAGAGAGAGAGTGAGTGAATGTATGTGTGTGTGTGTTTGTGTGTGCAACAATGAAGCAAATCAATGTTTGAGTGTGTGAATCTAGGGGACGAATGCTTGATCTTACAGTGCACTCATAACGGCCGACACCTGCACAGTGTTTAGACCGTAGTACTGAGTAATGGATATATCCAGGACCTCGAGCACCTCCTGCGTCACCAGGGCATGAAATCTTCCTTTCGTCGTTCAGCGTCCAGTGTTGCTCTCTTCCACCCATCTATCCCTCCCCCTCTGAGGCTCCTTTACGCTCATGTAGGGCCCTTTTTTCCTCTCTTGTTGTCTTCTCTCACTCACCTCTCTCCCTCTCGCTAGATCTCATTCTGTCTCTCTCTCTCTCTCTCTCTCTCTCTTTGTCCATCCCCCTCTTTCTCTCTCTTTCCCTCCCTCGCTCTCTCTCCCTCTTTCTCTCTTTACACCCACCTCTCTCTTGACCTCTCTATCTCATTATCTCTTCCTCCCTCTCCCTCTCATTATCTCGCTCCCTCCCTCTATCTTTCCATCTCTCTCAGTCCCTTTGCCCTCCATTCTTTAATCCACTGTCGTTTTTGATTGGTCCAATCAGACTCAGGTAGAGTCAAGCACTCCACCGAACACCACACATAGGGCCGGGGGTGAGGCCTGATGAGGATGTGGTGGGGGGATGATGTAGAAGCCTTTGATCCTCTTGTCTCTATGGAAAACGTTCAAGACATTTGCCTCCTTGGCATCCCATTCATCCCAGGGTTCGGGTGTGGGGAGGGGGGGGGGACCTTATGTGTGATCCTCAAGGTCGTCGCTTGCTCCCCTGCTTGCTTCTTGCTTCCATGCATTGTCCTGGTTTTCACCAACCACAACCAAGGCTACGGAGAAGCAACTTGTTTTTCTCAGTTTCATTGAGAAATGTTTTGAAAGGCAAGGAAATGAATGAAAACCAAATTGTGAAGTTAATGTGATGTTCTGAAGGTGTGCAGCAAAAACGAAGCAAATCATGTGAATGGCACGGTGCAAGATTTGCGGGATCCTACTCGCAAAATAGAGAAAACAACGCAAAAATTTGCCTCATTCGCATGTTTGCTTGAGTTAAATTATTTTTACTCGAGCAAACATGTGAATGAAGCTGTGTATCGATGGCAGTGTTGAGATCTTCAACTTCACCCACGTCCCTGATTAAATCACGAAAGCGGAAATTTGCTTTGCTTTTGGTTTGAACACGGATTTAATCATTGTATAAGCCTAGAAGGCAAGCTGTCAGCTGCAAGCAGTAACTTGGTATTTGGTGAGAGCACCATGGACAAAAGCAGCCAGAAAACAGTCTCAGTCTCTCAATCTATATATATTTTATTTATATATTTCATCTTTGCTTCTCATTATAGAGCAATGGGAATGACGGCAATAGATCCATCCACAACAGTTTCATCAGGCGTATAAAAGCGGCCTGATATCTCCAAGCGTCTTCATCTACTTAACTCCCTGCCGATTGAATCAAACACAATATTGTTATTAATATGAGATGATGTATTAAAGAGTGCAACCCAGTGATGTGTAACCCAGCGATGTGCATCCCCGTCTGTCTCTCTCAGTGTACCCGGCCGACCCGGACTACTTCGGCCGTCCCAGCGCGCGGGGCTTCCCCCAGTTTGACATCGTGGAGGACACCTACTCCACCGGCACCACCGACTCCCGCCGCAACTCGCGCTTCGGGGGCTTCCCCTTCCCCCTGGAGCGCAGCGACCGCCGGGCGCCGCTGCCCCCCTGCTACAGCAACCAGAACCTGGACGACTTCCTGGGGCCGGACGGCCTGCCGCTGCCCAGTGCCCAGTGTCCCAACGAGTACACGGCCATCAGCTACTACCCCAGCGCGCACACGCGCAGCCTGGACAACGTGTCAGGCGGCTACAAGAGACTCAGCATGCGTCTGAGCATGGCCATGCCTTCGTACGCCGAGAACGACGGCCTGCCGCCGCTGCCGTCGCTGCCCTCGCCGCCGCCGCCGCCGCCCATCAACGGCACCAAGGCCCAGACCCGACCTGCGGGGCAGACCCCCCGGGTCTCCTACGGGGGCTCGGACATGGTGGAAAGCGACTACGGCAGCTCCGAGGAGGTCATGTTTTAGTAGGGCAGACGGGACGCAGGGGTGAACCAGGTGGGGTTGGTTTGAGGTTCACAAACATTTCTCTGCCTGAGAGAGACTTCAAACCTACGGGGGGGGGGTCGAACCAGAACAGTGTTAGCGCCAGCTGATGATTAACAACAAAGGAGCCCAGCAGGAGAAGAGATCTGCTACTCTTCGTAACCGATTCACGCAACGCTTTCAACCGAAGAGTGTAGTGGACTATTTCAAGAAGTTGGAGTTTTCGGCATAAGCAAGCCCCTGGTATAACGCACCCATTCTGTCTGCTCAACCTCCCCGCCAATTGGGAATTATTGAATATATATATAATATATATATATATATAATAATTCAATATAATTATTGAATCATTGATTACCATTCGAGAAATGCATTGGGTTTTTTAGTAGTAGCCACTTGGAGGGGTCATGAATGAAAAATCCCTTAAATTTAGTCCACTCCATTTATCAGTATGTTGTGTTTGTTCTATGAATTAGTGATGCGTGTGCTCTGAGTTAAATATGTATGTTTATGCTTTGCAGAAAAAGCTGATTTGGATGGTTTGGATGTTGTTGCTCTGGCAGTGGCTGCTAACGGCACTTATAGAATCTGGATTATAGAAATCCTTTGTGGATCTTGTTGTCAGGGATGGTTGCATTTCAAGAAAGAATTTACGTTGCCATGTGTTTGCATTTGTATGATTCATATTTTTTGAAAAAAAAAAGAAAGAAAAAAAATAGAAATGGAAATCACAGATCTAAAAAGGGAGGGGGAGGGGGGTTGGGGGGAATGTAGCTATAGCGTTTAAACGTTTCTATAGCACATCTGGACATAAGTGAATTACATTTTATGCTGAAACATTTCATAGAATGGCCTGTCCTTGTGGTTGATGTCACTTCCTGCTTGTGACTAATTGAATAACATGGGGCTGGATCCTCGTTAGAGAAATCATTCATACCCAGGACTAAATAAGTATTGGAATAGATGTGTTGTCTCTGTAAATAGCGAAGCTTTGATTTTCAACTTTAGTCTTATTATTTCCTTGATTTCTAATTGGTGTGCGATGGTGGACTGTGTTTTCCCTTTGTGCAGCTCGGGGATGAAAGCATTTCCAGAAGTGTCCACACAGCCATTTGAAACGTCCTGAATACGGCCACCTTCCTGCCGTGTTGCCCTGTTTCTAGAAGACAAACGTGTTGCTCTGACTCACATGGCAAAAAGTAATAGATACACTTATTTGCACAAAAAGGGAGCCACTCAGCAATAAGATCAAATATACCCCCCCTCTCCCCCCTCTTCTGAGCTGGATATCAGCTCAGGAACCCGATAGAAAACCAGTTCAAAGCCCTGGAGAAATGTTGAACCAATAAGAGTTATTGTTTACTGGCTCCTGTGTTCGCCTCTTCGGCAGAGCCCATGGAGGACATTGCTGTAGATTCAGTTTATTGTAGTTTCCCAACATGCATACAAGCCCCATTAATACGGCTGATCAAGTACCTCTCCTCATATTAAAGTGGTCATGTTTAATATTGTCGTAGCCTAGTCATTTAAAAGGAAAGCAACTGAGAATTTCTATGTTAACATTATTGATCAGCAACAATTCACCTTTAATAAAATTTAAATGTAACAAATTCAACAGTTGTTAATATTTCACATAGTTAACGTTTTGTAGGCATATCAAGGAACATTTTAAATCTTCTCAGGTACCCTTAATGGTACACATACTTTGTGGAGGTGACTTATCAGGAAATTATCTGTGGACCCAACTGTGTGCACGATGCCCTTTGATGTTATCTATTTCATGTAGTTAAAACATACAACAAGTACACATACATTACACACCTACTTAATTTTGGCAATAAAACAGAAATGTCCGCCGAGATGTGTTTGTGGACCTTATGCTTACTGTTTTGGCTGTCTGTGTTGCTAGCTGTTGTTTGTGCGTAGTATCGGGTCAACTGAATGTACTTTACTTTACTCTACTGTGTTTTGTTCACTTTTGTGTAACCAATGTGGGGTGCTACAGGCTCCATGTTCTGGTTTGTTCTTCTCTGTGAGAGATTTTATTAATGCTGTCTACATTTAGTTTTGTTTTTCAATATTGTAAAAGAATGAATAAGATATAAAATAAAGATATATAAATAAAAATATACATGGAGTTGTGGAAAGTACTACTAAGAAACTACTAACATTTAAGACTTTTATTTAGTATAACAAAACAATTAAAAAGCTGAGCTAGTCTGCAGAACTGGCACACAGCTTTTATTACCTTGCTTCTGTGATTCCTCCCATGAGCTCCAAGCCAGGGTTGTTTTCAAACAATCCCGATACATAGCTTCACCACCAACCAACTTCTGTCATTTTCATTATTCTGGGATTTGTGCCATATCATCGTCTAATTAATCAATGTCGTCGTCTGAACATTCTCTATTTTTGTATCAGACACTTTCCTCCATGTGCCATTCTCATATCTTGTTATTAAAGCCCTGAAGACGACAGACTCTTCACGCCAGGTGCGCCATCTGTCCCTAAAAAAAACATATAGATGGTTTGTCTATCTGAATCTGTCCAGGTAACACTACCTTGTGTCACCTTGGTTTCCAGGCCTGAATATTAGTACATACCGGTGGCAAATAACATTGGATGATCTTTCTAAGAAGCAACATTCTTCTCAGAAGACTGAGTTTTTCCACGTTATGTCATTCATATAGCATATAAGGCTATATATGCTAAGATGTTGATTATAATCCTTCTAAGGGTGTAGTAAAATTCTCCCACAATGATACTGTTCTGATCCACAACCTTCCACAGAGCAAGCACCAGGGAGAAGCTGCTGAATGTAGTTACAGGTATAGGCTTAACAAAGGCACACGCATTTCCACACACACACAGGCTTCAGCCCTGGCAACTGTAGCAGCGCAATCCAATGTATTTCCAATAGTAAGAGGCTGGATGTTCAGTTGAGAGGAGCTGTAAATGGTTACGCGAAGCAAGCCAAAGGCCACAACGGAAGGAGTTGCAAAACCTTTTTTGTTAAATCTTGAGGCGTCGGAAATTAATAAGGGGAAAGGCAGGCCTATATGGTAAAAGAGCAGAAACACAAATCTGTTTGCCATGCACACAAGACACCAACATAAAAGGACATCAAAGACCTTATAGAGAAGGGAAGAATGGATACAGTTTGTTAATAGTGTTGGTGTGATATAATATGCTTAAAATATAAATTGGTTTCAAACTTGTAAGTATTACATGGCAGCGTTTCAAATAATACTAATATATACTAATACAATAAGCACAGCATGGTGTGCTTGTGCAGATAGAGTAAAGTATATATATATATAGGAAATAATAATTGGAAGGAACAGTCGCTATTATTTAATTTAAAAGATGAGATGATGATTAAGAGATGTCGCCGCATGTGCATTTTCTGAAGAAAATGTGCGTAGTTGCGTGAACGCGTGCTCGTTGTGTGCGCAATATTCCGTTAGCATGCTGAAATGCTAATGCTAGCAAGGCTAATGAGCGAGCACAGCTTTGAGCCGTTTCTCAATACCAAGTACGCAGACTACGTTCTCGCGGACTTGGAAGTACGTACTTGGCAAGTCCGGACTTTCAAGTACAGACTTCCGAGAACGCGAGTACGCACCTGCAATTGGAACAGCAGCGGACTCGATGATGCATTCTGGGATATTTAACGGTCCCAAGTCCACACGAGTCACCTCCGATGCATCCTCGGTAGAACCATAGACATATATACATAGACGCCGCATTGACTGCTGCCGCCCACTAGAGCGACGTGCCTACAGGGCGGCCATCTTGGAACAGGACCATTCGCTCCTACAGTGCATTACGTCTATGGAGAAATGATGCGTCTACACAATAAAAATGATCATAAATCGCTCATTTGTCAAGCTATTTTCACGGGGTGTGTTTGTCAAACATCAGACCAGATAGACAGACAGACAGACAGACATAAATAGAACAAAAATAACCCAAAAAACGTTCAGGTGTGTTCAGGTCTTTATTGCTTGAAGGCTATTACATTTGAGTATCTTATCCTTTGTCTTCGTCTTCTTCTTCTTATTATTATTATTATTGTTGTTATTATTATTATTATTATTATTATTATCATCATTATTTTATATTAAATTATTACTGTTATTTTTTATTATTGTTATGCCAATCATTATATTATTATTATTATTGAAGACATAGGATCTGCTGTCTACCCTTTGTGAAAAGCAGACCGTCAGAACAGCTTGCAGGAGCTTACAGGACTCATCACGTTCTGTTCCATTTTTTTGAGTGGCTCCCCTGAGGATGCAGACTTTGTTGCATACTGCAGGACACAGAGGAAAACTTTGTTCCTCGTGGCTTTCCTAAACTCCCACCACCCTCTGATCAGTTTTATCATCTCTATGAATAAAGTGATTTGATTGATTCCAAATATTCAAACTAAACAGGCAGTTTGAATTATCAGAGGGTTAAGTAGTAAAACTTGAAAATATTCAAGGAAAGAACAAGAACATTACAGTAACACACCCCTCCAAACAAACTATTTATATGAGTATTTACAACCTGTCATGAATTGGAGCTAAAACCCCTGAAAGAGAACTGTTTTGCACAGTTTCTTTCTTGTGCTGCCACTCTGGTATTCGAGTGATGTAAGTTTTGCAATGTGGTGCAGCCTAATTTTGAGGAACACAGACACCACTAGTTTCAGTAGGTCAGAATGGTGGTTGTCAATGCCAAATTGTGTGTCTTCAGTGTGTTCCCCGAGCAAAAATACATCATCCGTACCAATCTCCTCACGGACCACATGCATGACCACTGACACCTTGGGAGCTTGCTCTGAGTGGACCACCTGGCGAATCACCCGCTCTGCTGCTCTCACTACTTTGACTGTGCCCTCTGAGGGAATCATGAGCCCGCCATTATTTTTGAGCACAAGTAGGTGGTAGCTCTCATCATGTGAAGAGGGTACGGCATCTGCCACCAGGCTGGCACGGCACACATGGCAAGAGAGCCTTTTTAGAACCTGCCGAACAACGAACCCTGCAATGTAGACTAGAGCATTGTCTACAAGCCCACCAAAGCGCGTGGGCAGGTAGCTGTGGTCACACACAAGGGCTGCAAAGTTAACGAACGGGGGAGGGAGTTCTTCTGCAGTTTCAGCGGACGACATCTCGATAGCAGACAGTGTCATCCTGTGCTGCCACGTTGCCTAGCCCACTTGGTGAGACACCACACCGGACCATCAGACGCCGGAAGATGCCCTGGAACTGGCCGGCAGAGGGATTGTTGTTCCAGCCCCCTAAAGGAAAAAAACAACAACAACAACACACACACACACTACAATTACACCAAAGATATTTTCTGATTGTTTTTTAAAGGCTTAAAAATGTGAACTTTACCTGATGCTCTGATCGAATTAAAGAGAAGCTCCAAGTGATCTTGGCTGAACCGGTAGGTGCAGACATACCGCTGGACTTGGAGCAGCTCAGGAATCATGAGCATGAGGGTGTCAATGTTGATCACAAACCCGATGACAGACAAGTACCTTCAAAAGAAAATGTTTTATTTCCCTAATTGTATTGAGACAAAGACACCTTGAGGAAGCACCTAGGAATTTTGTAAAGAGGTAAATTGATTTTGCCAGCAAATCCATCAAATGTGAAACGGCAAAGGGTGACAGGGACGGACAGACAGACAGACAGACAGACAGACAGACAGACAGACAGACAGACAGACAGACAGACAGATAGATAGACAGATAGATAGATAGATAGATAGATAGACAGATAGACAGATAGATAGATAGATAGACAGATAGACAGATAGACAGACAGACAGATAGATAGATAGATAGATAGATAGATAGATAGATAGAAGCTCTATTGTCATTGTAAATCTAATGGCCACAGTCATAGATCTTTTGCTTAGGTGGCATCCATTGTGGGTAAACTGTACTGCCAATTTACTGGGAACAAAATTACTGTGTGCTTCTTACAGGTTTGCAAATCTTATCTTCTTTTAGGAAGCTGAACCAACAATAGGAACATTATTAAACCAGAACAGGGACAGCTTGAAACAAGAACTTGCCATACCTGACACCTGCTTGATGTTAACATGTATCATACATACCATTGACATCTGCAGGACCTGAAAGACACTAAACAATTGGAATAGAAAAAGATGCAGACAGCAAACAAATTGGAACAAGACACATCATATCACATACCCTTATATCAGACAAACTCCTCTTCCTCACATATCACTTCATGCCCTTGCCCCCCAGTACCTGTCCGACCTTCTCCATCTCCACACATCATTTTTACTTACCTGCTGCATACCATACCATACCATACCATATTGGCACCTGTAAGACCTGAGGAAACAATGATGATGTAGAGAGAACTGGTTAACCAAAGTCCTTCTCTGATAGAACCTGCATTCGAAGCTGAAAGGTTCCGTCCTGTCAGGGTTTATTTCACTGTATAACAACCTGCAGTACTCACACTATGTTATACCTTACTTAGCCTACATCTTACCTGTGAAAAGTGATCCCACGAGATCTGGTTTGTATGTTCCGCTCATTACAGCATCCATAGGCGGCACAATAGTCCGGCATCTTTTGACAGCAGCTCGTCTGCTGATAACATTAAGTAGGTTAAAATTCGTATTTTGGGTAGAAAAACCAGCATTTTAAAAATATCCAACCACGCTGTATCATAGCTACTTGTATGACGTTTTTAACGAACCAAACCGTTTGAAAATCGGTCAAAAATTCAGAGAATAATTCTATTTTGAGATTGAGGAGTACCTGTTTCCCTCGTAGATGTTCATGTGCCGCTGCCTCTGTTGGTCCTGTTCCAAGATGGCCGCCCTGTCGGCACGTCGCTCTACAGTCGATGCGGCGTCTATGTATATATGTCTATGGGTAGAACGGCCTCATCGAGAACGCATCGAGAACACTTCCGGGTTTTACGACAGTACTCGCGTACTCGCGTACTTGGAATTGGAACAGTGCTTGGGCTACCACTGATGACGTTTATCGAGAACGCAAGTACACGAGAACACACGAGAACGCGAATTGAGAAACGGCTTAAGTCTCTGGGCCGCTTGGAGGCAGACTTGTGGTTGGTTGAACAATATGGCTAATTGATTTTTATTTGATTGCGAGTTATAGCGCCCCCTGTGGCTAAAGAGGTACTTTACGTTTTGGAGGCCTGCTTATGCATGGTTTCTATACGTGTATGCTACAAGCTACACCTACCGGACTCGTTCTGACTCGGTTAGCCAGCCCGTAACTCATCTCCCTACGTGTTGCATTTAACTTGAAGCATGGACCTGAACTTCCCTGGTTGAGTGCGATCTTACCTATCTGGGGGTCATAGGTGTGAGGTACTCACCGCTGGACCACAGTCATTGCATGTGTGTTTCTCTTGGAAACGTGGTACCGCCACCCCAGCACGGTAAGGTGGACCGTCGGCCCAGGCGACCAGCCCGCACTTTGAATCAGGTCGTTCAGTTCTCCACCGTGTATGTACAAACAGAAGTTCTTCTATCAAGTGTAGGAAACTGGCCGTGCATCCTCCGTGTTAGGTCCTTCTTCCCAGAGTCCCTCTCACCCGTGCTCTCAGCTGTTGTTCATTTCAGCCTAATGAGACCTCAACACCACCCCCTCTGTGTGACGTCAGTACTCACCCTGACATTCCTAATATCGTAACACTGTACCGACTTTGACAACCCATAGTTGCTCGTCTTTGGAATGCACCTGCAACAGTGGTAGTTGGAAATTGAGACTGTGAAGTCATTTTTTTTTAGCTTTTGTAGGCAAGACTTTTCACATGACCTAAGGGGGTGGCACTTGAAAAAGTAAAAAAGTAAGATGCTTTACAACCACACTTATAAATGTATTTAGATGGATCAGCGTTTCTGAACTGATGATTGTCATTTCAAAGAGTAGCCTCCGGACCTACTACAAAAGTGTCAAGTCCAAGAACCTCACCATGAACGATTCCTAGTATGAGTGCACATAAAGAAGATAGACGCTCTGCAGCAGAGGTCAGAGCCCAGGGCTGATCCAAACAACAGTGTCGATGAGCAAGACATCTTTCTTTAACATTCTCATTGTTGCCGCCTACTTGAAATGCTTGAATGCATTATGCACATAGCTTTACTGCTAATTTCACACATACACAATTATTGATTTGTAGGGGGGGATGTGATTGAACGAGAGAGAGCAGGATATCTTTGTGACAGAGCCGTGTGCCATTCCACTGACACGGAAGTACCATTAGGCCCACTTGGGCAGGCGGCTCTGAGTCAGAATAAACTTCTCTCCGACCAGCTAACCCTAACATACAAAACCATATTAGCAGGGCAGCAGAGCACAGACACACAAGTATATAGACAAGTGTGCACACATGCTGTGCATGCACACACACACACACAGACACATAAATACGCACACACACACACACACACACACACAGAAATAAGGACACAGATATGCAATGCACAGACAAATAAACACAAACGTACAAACACACACATATACAACTAAACACAAACACAACCGCACACACTCACGCAGACCACACACAGAAAGATTCACAACCACAAACCCAAGTACACACCTCAACCTTGCACTCACACACAAGAATACACAAGCAGATCCACACACACACACTGACACACAGCAACTTGCATAAAAAAAACAAAGGGATTCTGATAAATATCCCCTCAATGCCTCCACCCCCTTAGGCATACCAAATTCGCTGCAGTAGGTGAATGTGTCAATCAATGTGCGCGTGTGTGTGTGTGTGTGTGTGTGTGAGTGTGTGTATAGGCCTACAAGAGAGTTTGATTTGCCCAGACATCAAAGTGCTTTAATTATTTTTACTGCCCTGGATACTGCCCTGCCCTTTACTGCCCACATCCATATTAAAACCAGCAGAGTGTGTGTGTGTGTGTGTGCAACGCTGAATGCCTGAGCAATCAAAAGGCAAGTGTAATGTGGTATGAACGCTTATATCCTTGCAATGTCGGCTTTTCCTCACCTCAACTCATAGAGAAACACCCTGTCACAGCCCGCTAGGGAAACTTGCGACCTATAGGTCAATTTCCAATATTGGGCACACAGATAATTAAGGGCCATGAGAATGGGGAATTGATCACATATTTAGCTCAAATGGTAACAAGGCCCAGAGGAAACACTTTTATTGCATCGCTCAGACATGTGATACATCATAATAATTTTCTTTCCTTTTTAAAAAAATTAAATAAACAATTATAAATACAAACCCCATCGTCTATAACATAGAATATTATTCTATCAGTGGAGTCTACTGAGCATATCACATCACCATAGCACCAGGGCTAGGAAAAATAAGATGTTGCCTGTCATATTACATTATGCAAAATCAGCTGCCACTTTGGTCCTCCTGACCATCACTTTAAACACCACTAAATCCTTCCCATTTCCCTCCTCCTTCTCAGTCTCTGTGTAAAAGAGAGAGAGAGAGAGAGAGAGAGAGAGAGAGAGAGAGAGAGAGAGAGAGAGAGAGAGAGAGAGAGAGAGAGAGAGAGAGAGAGTTGGAAGTTGAGTAAATTGGCTTCGTCAATAAAAACCGTGGGGCGACCAGAGAACATTGATCCGACCCGGGATTATGAGTTAATCCCCAGCGCCGATTGTTCCCGCCGTTTGGTGGTGGCTGCTTTATAAATGTTTCTGGCTGCTGTTCGTTTACTGGATGGACGGTCGCACCCCGACCGCGCGATGCAGCCGGTGGCCGCGCCTCCCCTCCCGCAGCTGATGCCCATACAGCGGGCGGTAGACGAGCAGACGTCGCTGCTGGAGGAGGACACCTGGAGTCCCCGCAACTCCACGCCGGGAGCGGTGGAAGGGGCCGGCGGGCTGCCCTTCCCCTGGGTGATCACCTTGGCGAGCGTCCTCATCTTCACCATAGTGGTGGATATCATCGGAAATCTGCTGGTGGTCATCTCCGTGCTCAGGAACAGGAAACTCAGAAAAGCAGGTAGGGCTTTTTTGTAGTCTGTGGATTGACCGGTTTGCAGCTTCATTACTCGCATTTATTAGATTAGACAAATTTTGCCAAACTTTCTAAGGCTAATTGGAATCTGAGCCTACATAATGGTCGACACCTCCGGGGTCAAGTAAGTGACTCACATCATATGTGGATCACTTGACAGATTGCATGCATTGTATGGATTATTAGAAGGACCAATGACCCTTTGGTTTGCACTTGCCCTGGTCATTTGCATCAGATGCTCAAATCGTTAAATTCAATGTAGCCTAAGTCGCTTCTTAGAAAAGTGTCTGATAAAATAAAATAATCAAATAGCAACATTGCATGAGCGGACATAGGCCTACGACATCGACTTTTTCAAAGTTCATGGACAAAGTCTCAGTTTGCAAACGTTATAGGCTACATTATCTTCCCTGAAGGATGAGCGAATGAAAATGTTTCTAATAAAAGGCAGAGAGCAGTGTTGCCAGATTGGGCGGGAAATCTGGCCGAGGTCAGTCAGTCGTAATCGTAAGGGGCAAATCGGCCCCGATATCGGGACATTTATCTTGTAGTGTGGGGTCAGCTTTACGAGAATCGGGGTGGCGTTCCCATGGCAGCCGAATCGGGACGAAAATCGGCCAAGATTATCCTGTCTGCCGTAGTGTTCTAAGATAGAATCTCATAAACTTAAGACCTCCCGATCTCAAAATCGGGGTTATCCAACATGTTAGATATTTTCGGCATGTTGAGTGTGTAGTCAACATAATAGCGACGCACGCACACACAAACACACACGCAAAACACACACACACACACACACACACACACACACACACACACACACACACACACACACACACACACACACACACACACACACACGCTGACCCGAAGGTGCTCCATAATGCCAAAGCGCATTAAATTCTCACTTTTCAATTTTCGTTTCCAAATATTTATTTAAAAACGAAAATATCTGTTTATATTTTACTGTTTTTATTTAACACAGTGTCTGTAATCGATTTACAAATTAGGTGATGGAATGTAACTACTCTGACGTACACAGGCCGTCGTCAAAAGCGCAGCAAAGCACTCAGGATAGCCCAAATCATTATTGTAGTGTTTGGACCTTGGAGGTGTGAAATGTCGAGAGCGAGAGCGAGAGCGAGAGCGAGAGCGAGAGCGAGAGCGAGAGCGAGAGCGAGAGCGAAAAAGAGAGAGTGAGCAGGCGAGAGCGAGGTCTGCAGTCTTGGCCATTAGTTCATTTACTGATGTTTGTGTAGGTAATATGTTGTCAAATATGTTTAAACTTAAATAAACTACCTATACAAGTAGTTATGTCTCGTTGTATTAGTTTGTCCTGTTATTGACGTAATACTTTGACATAATGCGAGAGAGAGAGAGAGAGAGAGAGAGAGAGAGAGAGAGAGAGAGAGAGAGAGAGAGAGAGAGAGAGAGAGAGAGAGAGAGGTCTCTGTAAACGGACGACATGGTGGCTTTCCATTGAGTAGAGTGGGTGGGCATGCACATTTTACCTCAATTGAAGAGTGGAAACGCAAAGACAAACCACCTTTCTCTGCAATGCTAGATCGCGACAGGCTGTGGAATGAGCACATTTCACTGACTGAAGTGATCTATTGCTTTTATAAAACGGTTAAAGTATGGTGAAATGAAAGTCATTCCACCCTCCATCAATCAACATATTTATAGGCGCGGAGTGATACGGAACTCCGTAAACTGAATGGGCGTCATAGCTGTGTGTATACGCTCATTATACAACAGTTAGGAACCAATCAGATCACTTGATTTAAGCCACCCGTTTTATAAGTAGTCCCTATACACACCACCAACTCATTGACATCCAAATCCGTTGGCCTGTGTGTGTGTTTGTTTGATCCATGATTAAGGTCATGGTGGGTTAACACAACTATAAAAAGGAGCTTTTCAGTCAAAGTCAGCTTTATTGTCAATTCCAAAATACAAATAAAGGAATCGAAATTGCGTTTGTCTCTGACCCCAGGTGCAATAAGTAGAAAAGGGTAAAATTAGGTGCAATTAAATAAAATAAGTAATATTTACAATAAATAAATTTTAATAAAGTAAAAAAAAAAAAGTAAATGGCCCTGGGTTCTTGGGGGCAAATGGGAGGGGGTTTCAGAGTCCAGAGTTCGTGGGGGCAGAGGGGAGGGAAGGGAGAGAGGGAAGAGAGTTGTTGAGCGTCCTGACAGCCTGGTGGAAAAAGCTGTTTCCCAGTCCGGTGGAGTACGGTACAGCCACTTCAGGAGGCTGAAGAGGCTGTTGCTTTGTGGGTGAGGCGGGTTCAATAGATGTCCAGGAGGGAGGGGAGTGGGACACGGATGATCCGACCAGCAGCCTTCACTGTGCGCTGCAGGGTCTTGCGGTTGGATGCAGTGCAGCTCCCATACCACACAGTGATGCAGCTGGTCAGGATGCTCTCGATGGTGCCTCTGTAGAGGGAGCACATGATGGATGGGTGGCCTCTTGCTCTCAAGATGTTCTCTTTTGATGTTCTTCTAAGATATAGTGGTGTTATTGCACTACAATGTAGAGTATTAATGATCCATCCAGTCTGAATAGATCATTCTAACGGGTGGCGTTGGACAGGGTGTTCTTGGTCATCCTTTATCAGTGTGCATCAGTACTCCACATCCTCATGTACTCACCTTTATGGAGCCACGGCACACATATTAGCCCCCTAGTGATGTATAGGTTTAGTGTTTTTTTGGGATCAATACTATAACAGCCAGCTGTATCAAAGCCCACCGATAGACATTATTCACCAGAAGCATCTCCAGGTAATCCAGGAGTCTGTCACCTTCTGGATGCATTCGGAGTCCAACTGAATCTCAATCACAAGTCGGATCTCTTGTCTATCCTTTTCGTTTTTAAAAAACACCTTTTGTGTTCTTTCCTCTTCTTCTAGACAATAAATAGTACATATAAATAAAGATAAATATACTAGAAATGGGATAATAATGTAATCTTATTATGTATAACATTTAAATGTATAATTATTTATAGATCCAGTTATGTGCAAAAGTTGCAAAATAATATGTTTATTCTCCCCCTTTCTCCCCTCCCATCCTCTGTCCTCCGCTCCTCTCCACTTCTCTGCTCCTCTCCCTTCCCCTGTTCTCCTCTCTCATCCCCCTCTCTTTACAATACATTCCATTTCTCCTCACCATTTTATCTGTACTCCATTCATCTTCTTTCCCTTTCTCTTCTGACTGTTGTCCTCCTTGCAATTCCCTCTTCTCTTCTTCTTATTCTCTCCAGTCTATTCCTCTCATCCTGTCATCTCCCATCTTATCTCTTCCCTCCTTTTATTTTTTCTTCTCTCTTTCCTCCTCCCTCTCCACTCAACTTCTCTCCCTAACCCTGTTCCCTCTTCTCCTCCCTTTCCTGCTTCTCTCCTCTTTTCCCCTCCTACTCTCTCCTCCCTACTTTTCCCCTCCTCCTTTCTCCTCCCCGCTCTCAACCTACCGATAGCCATAATCCGTAGCCCTAGCATTACCCATAGCCTTAACCCCAACCCTTAGCCCTAACCCCAACCCTAACCTTTGCCATAAGACCAACCCTAACCCATAGCCTTAAACCCACCCTAACTCATAGCCCTAACTCCAACTCGAACCCATATACCTAACCTTGAATAAATCATTTTAACCCTAACACTAGCCCAACCCATATCCTAACACCAACTGCAAACTCCCTAGACCAAGCCCAGTCTAAATATCCGCCCCAACAACCACCATAAACTGCCCCAACCCTAATCTTAGGCTAATGCTAGCCCAACACTTATCTCAGCACCAAAACCTAAACCAATTACCAACCCTTACTTTGAACAAAACAACCCATAGCACAATGCAAGTATTTCTGGAGGAAATATTCTCAGTAGTATTATCAAACATGGTTGATGCAAAGCTGCTACTTCTCAGAGAAAGATATAATTTGACTGTTACTTTTAGAGTCTTCCATATCTTTTGACAGAAGTCAATGACTTTGGAAAGTGTGGCAGCTATCTCCTTCAATGAATATGCAACCACACATTTGTTTCTTGTTACTCTTGTAACATCTGTCCATCTTGTCAATAATCACCAACGACAACAATAAGAGGGACGGAAATAGAATCGGCTGCTTGCTGTCATCTCAATCCTCCAATCTCCAATGACGTCATTTTTGGTCCATGCCACCACTCGCCCTTTGTGTTAGGACTGTACAAATACAATTGACTTGCCTTGAGAGTTAGAAAGTAGTGGTATTCTCACATACAAATTGTACCCAGGAAGTGTAATATGCCAGTGTAAATCAATTTGCTGCATGCAACTGTCCCTGGCCTTTGGTTTAATATAGAACTGCAGGGTTTAACATAGAACTGCTCTGTAAGGATTTTGAAAGGAGTGACTGTCTGGGAATCTAGTGCCCTCTAGCAGATGGTAGATGGTACACACACTAATGCACAAACGCACAAAGACAATGTAACATGTTTATCTATTGAATACTTTTTTTTAGGGCATCCAGTTTCTCTGTCTCTCTCTCTCTCTCTCTCTCTCTCTCTCTCTCTCTCTTACCCCCTCTCTCTATATTGTCTTTAATGAAACAATGCTTTTGCAATAATTATTGCCATTTTATTCCAGCCTATTCTCATGTGTTCTGTTGTGGTCTATTATGTTGTGTTCCATTATATTTAATTCTGATCTATTCAATGTGTGTTGTGTTATGCTACCCAGCCCTCTTAACATCTCCCTGTCCCCCTCTCTGTGTCTCTGTGTCTCCAGGAAACGCCTTTGTGGTGAGCCTGGCGCTGGCCGACCTGCTGGTGGCCATCTACCCCTATCCCCTGGTGCTCACGGCCATCTTCAATGACGGCTGGATCGCCGGCTACCTCCAGTGCCAGATCAGCGGCTTCCTGATGGGCCTGAGTGTCATCGGCTCCATCTTCAACATCACCGGCATCGCCATCAACCGCTACTGCTACATCTGCCACAGCCTCCAGTATGACAACGTGTTCTCCAGCAGCAACACCATGTGCTACATGCTGCTGGTGTGGGCGCTCACCGTCCTGGCCATCGCGCCCAACTGGTTCATGGAGTCGCTGCAGTACGACCCGCGCGTCTACTCCTGCACCTTCGCCCAGTCCGTCAGCTCCCTGTACACCGTCACGGTGGTGGTGGTGCACTTCATCCTGCCCATCTCCATTGTCTCCTACTGCTACCTGCGCATCTGGATCCTGGTCATCCAGGTGAGGCGGCGGGTCAAGCCCGACACGCGCCCCAAGATCAAGCCACACGACGTCCGCAACTTCCTCACCATGTTCGTGGTGTTTGTGCTGTTTGCCGTGTGCTGGGCGCCCATCAACCTGATCGGGCTGGCGGTGGCCCTGGACCCCAGGCTGGGCCAGGCCATCCCGGAATGGCTGTTTGTAGCCAGCTACTTCATGGCGTACTTTAACAGCTGCCTCAACGCTGTGGTGTACGGCGTGCTCAACAACAACTTTAGGAAGGAGTACAAGCGCATCGTCGTCATCATCTTCAAGTTCCACTGCTGAGGGTGGAGGTTATAGACACCTGTGAGGAACAGATGAGGTGCTTTGGTTTATGACGAAAGAGGAATGAAAGGAAGTATGAGAGCGAATTGATGGGAATCGAGAAAATAAAAAATCAAGGGGAATGGGAGAAAATAATGGAGAGATCGAATGTGAGGACAGAGGAAATAAGGGGGATCGGGCTAAAGCTCTTTCTTTCTATCCCCTTTGCTTCTGCATCCCAGGGTGGGGGTGGTGGAGGTGGTGTGTACTACTTTACTGACATTACCTGCTGGTATGAATATGTTCTGGTATATCTTGCTGGTATGACTGCATGCCACTCATGAATTTAAAATAGATTCAGATGATGGGACTTTGCTATGGAAACTGAAACCTTGTGAAGCCCTTGTCTCTGCAATGGTGTGTGCAGTTTCACATCAGTATCAAGGAGACACCCTTGTTTCTATATACATATTCAACTACAATTACGAAAGGGCATTGATACTAATGAGACATTGAGAACTTAAATATTCTGACCACATCACTGTGCACTTTTTGAGGGGGGGTATTTAATTTAATAATAATAATAATAATACATTTTATTTGGAAGCGCTTTTCAATCACTCAAAGACACTTTACAGATGAGGATGAAAAATAAGTAATTAAAATACATTTAAAAACACAGAAACACAAGAAAACGCAGAAAAGTAGATACATTGTAAATAGAACAGCACAATACAACAGTCAGATAGAACAAAAACAGAATTAGGAAAGTAGTGGTTAAGAATTATAGGCAGAATGGAACAGGTGTGTTTTGAGTAGTGATTTGAATAGTATGAGGTCATTGCAGTCACGGATGTGTTTGGGGAGGGAATTCCAGAGGGTAGGGGCAGCAACGGAATCATTAACATACACTGTTAATGATTCACAGTGTATGTAACTGTCAGTTAAAATACAGTATGATTCCCATAGAGTGAAGCCAAAGAATTTAAGGTGGCCCAAGTCACCAAATTTAGATTCCTCAACAATGCAGTAACAAGGCAGAAATGCAGCTGTGTTGCGGGAGTACAGAATAAAGGAGGAACCTTGTGTGTCGGGATAATAACAGGAAAATGAAGGTGAACATTTATAACATTCATTTTATTTTTTAATGAACAAAAGGTGCTCTTGGGCAAGACAAAGAGTCAAACTTGGCATGGGTGGGCTCTACATGGCCTTGGGATACATTTCCTGAAAATGAAACTTTGAGAGTAAAGAATGAAATGAAAGCGAGACGTCGAGCCATTGTCTTTCTTCTCGCCTCATGACACTGAGTAAAAGACAAATATGTCCGTTCTTGGAGCGGCAACTAGTGACAGCTGGTGATAACAGGGTGAACTTTATCCAAGATATTTGGCTGGCATTGCACCCGCACGTTTAACAAGGAACTTGTTCTTTAGAATTTTTGCTAAAAGATTATTGCTCGTTTGAAATTAGCTTTTCAACTGTGAAATGGCGAGGAGGAACCTTCTAACGACGCCAACAGAAAAAACAAAAACAAATTGTACTTTATTGTTTTTTTACTCGTGCTGTTTTTGCACTTCTCCATGGAGACCAAGAATGTGATTTTTGAATGTTTGCCCTTATTATCTGAGAACATAAAATGTCAATTTTATTATTATTGAAGAACGTACACTGTGACCCTTGTCTGGACTACTCTAGGTCTGTCTATTTATCTCTAAATTGCTGTTATTTTTAAGCCAGATCTTCTTCACTCCTTTCATTCCATATCGCTCTCTCCTCCCCTTCATCTCTCATCTCTCTCTCTCTCTCTGATCGCTTTATTCCTGTCTTTTCAGTCTTTAGTCTCTCAACATTAAAGTGTCCCACTTAAAAGGAGCCACATATACTTCCCTACAGCATTGCTCATACATTTTCAATCACAAGTCCTTGATGTACTTTCCCTGCAGGCACTTTGATCAAACCACCACATATTTATGCATCGTAAGTCGTAAGATGCATGAATACGCCTGCAATTTATTTGACATCATGCAAGGTTGTGTGTGACATGTGAATACACAATACTATACATGGAATCGTGTTGAGCAACAAGTTGTAGATAAACAAATTCCCAGGCTCGAAATTACAATTGTATTGGTGACTTGATGACAAGACAGACAACACAATCACAAACATCTCTGAAGACCCAACCAACAGAGCACAGAACAGACTAAATCCCCAGGCCATAAGATTGATCTATGACCTACAACAATATAGTATTCCGGCCTTTGCATGGTTGGTGTTGAATGGGTGAATGTAGGCCACAATTGTAAAGCCCTTAGAGTGGCCACTGGTCTGAAAAGCACTAAATAAATGCAGTACATTTACTGTATCACCAACATTTTTCATATATTTTATAATTTTGTGTGACTATCATGTGTGGGTGTGGCTATAGTAATAACGACGAATAACGACAAATGTGTACTTGGATAGCTTCAAGCAAGGCCAATATCTTCTGAAGAACTGTGTGTGCTGGACAATTGATGAGCAAAAAGCAAAAGAAAGAACCACACATCTTTTGTTGATCTGCTCCTTTCTAAAGGGATCGCATATAGGGTGTAAGAACACCTTAGATGCTGGTAGGCATGGATACAACCAAGGTTAAACCTATTATTCACAGTCTTTTGGTTTAACGAACGACGAGGTAAACCCATGGAGGAAAGTCAGTCATCATCCTTAATCCATCCTTTCATCTTTATTTTGTACTTGAGGCAAAACCACCACAGAGAAACATATTGTAATGATGAGATTACACAAAACCCTTTATATCTACTGCTGTCAGCTGTCACCAGGCATAAGCCTGCATGAAGTTATTTTAATGCAAGAGATGAAAGAAGATTCAGTTCATCAATGCATAGTGCAATACCTTTCCATTGTGCACCATACAAAGAACAGAACCCAATTAGCTGCCATACTTTGCCACATATCCCATAACAACTTTTATATTGAGTGGAATCAGTCTATATGCTAGTGACTTGGTACCGAGTTAATTAGCTTATCAATATCCCTACCGCATCATTAAAGCATGATCTGACTTTAATAACTGTGTATTGGGTTCTGTGTATTGGGTTCTTTTAAAATGATTAATTAATAAATTTGTCCCGGCAGTGTTAAATGGTGTTGGGAGCAAACAAATATAAAGTCTTGAAAGCTAATTCAAAGTCAGTAGGCAGTAGTGTGCTTTATTCAGCCTCTGCGTTTTAGGATGATTTCAGTGTGAAAAGGCATAGCTTATAAATCAATGAAATGGATTAGAAGTTGCTTGAAGCCAACAGGAAAGAAATGAAGCGAGGAATATTACGGAGTGGGCCCTCCTCCACAGGGCTACACTTCTGCTGAGGAGCTGGCCTTCTCCGGTACTCCGAGTCAGCCCTCGATGGAAGGGGTATAAGGGGGTGTATCATCAGACCCTGGCGGAATTGGCAACAGGCAACATGTGTACAGGGTATGTTTCAACAACGCAGTCTCACTCCGAGTTCGTCAAAAATCAGAGGTTGTTCAAGGGCTTTTGGCGTTAACTGCTGACGCAAAGGGTGTCTTCATTCGACGCAGGGGGTTTTCAACTCATTACAACGTAATCCCTCCTCGACGTACAATTACGTGCGAACAGTACGTGCGTTACTTTCTCTACAGTTTATAGGTAGATATTGCTGTTACTGCCAGGTCACACTTTCATACCACTGTCCCCTACAGAGGTACCAGTAAAGCAACCTGTTGCAATGGCAACTAGGCTGCTGATCATGGATTTCTTTATGTCTATCTATCTAAATACATTTATTTAGATAGAGCTTTGGGGGTACACTTTTGTAATTTGCTGCCAATTTTATCCAGCCTTTCATTTACACATCTCAATACAAAACGCGAGGACACTTGCCTGTCATTGATTTATCTTTATTAACTTGCTAATGGAGTCAGCACATTGAACAAATAACTGATTGTCTGCTTGAAGCGCAGGACATGAAAACTTGCGATGTAGTACAAAATAAATTGGTGGAGACAATGCAGTGATGGTCACAAGTCACCTGCAAAAGCATTTAAAATAATTTACCATAGTTTATTTACCATGTTTCCATGGTTCATTATTTGAACAGTGAAGCGTTTGCAGCAAAAAAGGCTACACAGAGACAGTTTCAGTTGACACTGCTTACACAGATTCAAGAAGTCTAGTTGCTTATTATCTTATAGTTTGTATATTTTACAGAAACATTTCATAATACCTTGTTCTACTCTTGAAGTTGAATTAAAGGTCACCTACAGTTGAATATCATTTAAAGATATAATCAACTCATGGCACATTGAAGCTCAAAAAATTAAAGGGCACAGTTTACTCTGCCCTCGCTTTATGTATTCCACAAGTTAAGGACATATGTGTTTGTCAGCATGAATATGTGAGAGAGATAGTGAGAGAGAATATATAAATAACAATCGGTTTTATCAAGGGAGTTTCTTTAGATGTCATCTGATTTTTTATATACAAATAGAGACATAAAATGTTGGTTGGATGTTGCTTTTTTTTTTTTTACAAGAAAACCACTGCCCTTGAGAGAGTTCATGTGGAGGCAGAAGCACCTTGGAGGTACGGGTTTGTTCAGCTAGGAGGGCCAAGTGTTTTGCTCAGATCAGGGATGGGATTAAGAGGGCCACAATTTTTCATCATCCCCATCAGAGGGCCACATGACCGCGCTCTTCACTGAATCGGATATGAGAGAAGCTACAAAATAATTCAAAATAAGAACAAATTATGTGTAGATATATGTCTGTATTAGTGGTGGCTGGTGATGAAAGTTGTTGGTGGGGGTCCTCCCCCAGAAAACTTTTAATTTGGTAGATTTCCTGTATTCTGGTGCATTTTGGGGATGGCCACTACTGAAAAAATCATTCAGATTCATAGCCTATGTATGTTAATTGAACCAACATACATTCATTTCATATTTTCCATGCTCAAATGCCATTTTTAACATGTCTATACTCTTGTTAAACGACAAAAACAACAAGTTTGTTTTAAAATCCACATGAGTGATTCTTATCTTTTTTCAGTGCAAAGGGCTCAAATACATCATCATTCAATGAATGCACAAAACGGAAAAACAGTGGCCCAACATTAAGTGCAACAACTAGCATTATATTCATTGCAGTTGTAATAGTGGTAGTATATATATATATATATATATATATATATATATAATTTTTAAATCTTAAATTATCGATCTTTTTTTTTGAGGATGCGGGCCGCATGTGGCCCGCGGGCCACCAGTTGCCCATCCCTGGCTTAGTTAAAGATGTATGGCCACATGCTGGAGCCCCACAACCGGGATCCACAGCCATGTTATTCCGATATACGGAAGCATTTTGTTTCCATGGTGATAATAACGGGACCCTATTTTACCACCAGGTGTGAGTGTGATATAAACTATAAAGTCTGCCACAAGGATTGAACATGCTTATTTAACAATTAATTTGTTTGATATCATATTGTTTTATCAATTACATCAAATACATATTCAATTAATATATTTAGCACCTTATATTAGTCTAGCTTCAAACTTAGTTTTCTATTTTTATTTCCGGTTTGGTTTGGTTTTGATGCCATAACCCTATGCTGTACATTGCTGTGCATGACAGGAAATGGAAATACATTCTAATAAAATTTCACAAATATGATGAACTCTCAATTATTTAGTATTAACACCAACTATCTGTACAAAAAACAACAACTTTGAATTTAAAAACACATCCTTGACCTCCGTACTGAATCGATTAGCTTAGAATGCAGAATGTAAAGGCCTACCATAAAACATTTAGAGCTAACTTCTAACCTTAATAAATGTTGGCTAACCTCAATAAATGGTATGGCAGTCTCTACCTAGGTGTATGTTTGACTGGAGACACTTTCTCTGCTGTTAGAATGATGCCCACACCAACAATTGATAACAAATTTGGTTTGTTATGTTTTTGAAATTCTTTAAACAATATCGTAAATAAAACAAAAACACAAACCCATCAAATTGGGTTAAAAAAAAGAACAACAATTCAACGTACAAAGGCAAATGAATTGGACAAAATAATATTTGTTATGGTGTACATTGGCCTTGACACATAAAATCTTTCATCTTTTTTTACTGTTAATTTTAAAACATCAACTTTTACTTTAGCTAGTTTGTATCTGGTTTGTACTCAAGATGTCCTGCATATGAATGGAGGACGCTCCATAAAAAGAAAATGGACTTGATTCAAAGTGCAACAAGAAAATACGAGGGGGGAAGGTCAAACATCTTTGCAGTATTAACAAAACGTAGAAAGTTTGGTCTGACTTAAAAAGTTAAAACTACCATATTAGTCATGTTCAAAGCATGACAAATGGGCTTATGATAGAACTGTGTGAGGTACATCACATTTTGAATGTCAAGTGTTACAGTATAACATTAAAAGTAACTAAAAACAAACCATACTGCTAAAGAATAAATACAACAAAATGTGTTTAGAATTTGTCTATCTATATTTAGTTAATGTATTTGGCATGAAACATTTCCATTTAAGCATTGCACTATGGGACCTGGGACCAGTTAATGTCCTTTTACAGCATTACAATTATTATTAAAAAAAAAACATAAACTATGCAATAAAACCACCACAAATAAAAATTCCAGCAGTTTCGTACACAATAACCAACAGATAAAATGAGTTGTGAACCACCTAATACAATTGACTGGCTTGAGTTTGTAGAGTCCCATTTTTGACTCCATGTCATGGTTTACTGCAGCATGAAGGAGGGGGAGAGGTTCTGGTTGTGCGGGGGGTTGTTGCGTATGACAATCTCCATGATAGCGCTGTAGGTTCCCGTGGCAAACCCAACCAGGCCCAACCCACTGATGACCACGTTCTTTATGATAACCCATGGTGAGAGGCCCTCCGTATGAAAGGTCAGCATCTCCAGTAGCGGTGGGAAAATGAGCGCCAGGAAGCTACTGCTGACCGAACCAACCAATGAGATCACAAGGTCCAGCTCTGGGATCAGCACAGCTAGGCAACCTGGGTTACAGACACAGAGAGAGAGAGAGAGAGAGAGAGAGAGAGAGAGAGAGAGAGAGAGAGAGAGAGAGAGAGAGAGAGAGAGAGAGAGAGAGAGAGAGAGAGAGAGAGAGAGAGAGAGAAAGAAAGAAAGAAAGAAAGAAAGAAAGAAAGAAAGAAAGAGAGAGAGAGAGAGAGAGAGAGAAAGAAAGAAAGAAAGAAAGAAAGAAAGAAAGAGAGAGAGATATTTGAGTTATATAGTTATTTGGGCCGGCTTGATTATCCTTACTTTAATTGGCTGTCGGGGGCCCCACAAGCCTGATTAACAATGATAACACATACACATGTGTGCGCACACACACACACACACACACACACACACACACACACACACACACACACACACACACACACACACACACACACACACACACACACACACACACACACACACACACACATCATCTCTCCCTGTGCCGCCTCTTCAGTTGTAACCTCCTGAGTGGCGAGGGGCTGAGGAGATGGGGGAATTGGGGGGCCGGCGGGAGTAAAATGCTAAATGGCAAATAATTTCCTGTGTTTTTACACTCTATTGCGAAGACGGGGATTGCAAAAATGATTAATATAAATTATACAGGGAAAGCGCAATAGAAATGATGAGGAGATGATTTCCGTCTTGTTTAAAGCCTGTTCTCCTTGCATGAATAAATACATATGAATCCTCTTCTGGACCCAAAATTACTGCTCCATCGACAGTGCAGTGCACTTTTCTCATGGCTCTTGGAGTCGATTGGTGAGCAAATGCTCAGCCCTTGTCTTCCTATATGTCTTCCTATATTGCTCTTCGGTCTGTTGGTGCGTTTGTATTGGTTCACCATCGTCCCTCATGATTTGAATAAACAATGAGGCTGGCAATCTAACACATGTTGCAGGTGGAGGTTAGTCTACTGGCTGGCTGACTTTGGCTGCTCAATATTTTAAAAGTAAATTCTAATGGAGGCATTGGTCGGGACAATGAATTGATCACACCTCCCAGTACCTCACTTCTGACCTTTCCAAGCAGACAGATAGGATGTAAGCTCAGGCACTCTAATCACCGCTATTGCTCACACCTGCTTTGAGATAGCGGCAACAAGGTGATTTATATCTGTGAACGTTAGCATGGCGTTGCCATGAGACTCGCAGGTCTGGCTGACTTTCGGATGGAACATTCTGTCACTGATGACAGGAACATGTCATGAAACGTTCTTCACTTCACCGCCCATTATGCCTCCTGGCATGTAGGGCAGCAACAAAGGTCCTCCACTCTGGTCGATTTTGGGCTGTTTTCTGGACATCTCCCCATGTCAGGTTCATAGATTTAATTTCTTCCTCTACTGTGCGGCACCAGGTGGTCTTCGTCGTCCTCTCTTTCTTCTACCTTCAGTGGTCCAGTGAAGGGCCACTCTTGGGATGCTGTCTTGCACTCTTCTCAAAACATGCCCAATCCAGTTCCAGCACCGCTTTGTTACAATGCTATCCATGCTGTGTTGCTGACATCTTTTCAATAGATCCTTATTTGTTACCTTGTTGGGCCAAGAAATCTGACAGATTCTTCTCAGACTTCTCCTTGTGTGGAAGACTGATAGTTGACATATGTCACTTGCCAGGCACGATTCTAGGTTTCTTAAACATCCGGGGCTCAGTGGGGGGTATCGCGCGATCGTTATGCGTGATCGCGGGCGGACGAGATTGTTGACGTTTTTAATTATTATAAAAAATGTCAACAATCTGTTATTATTATTTATTTTATTTATTTTTTATTATTATTTTTTAAAACATAAATAGATTCGGGGCTATTTCAATTTGATCCGGGGCTTTAGCCCCGAATAAAACAGCCTAGTGATGCCACTGTCACTTGCTGTCATTCTCCAGCATTCTGCGCCATCGACAAAGGACGGTATAAGACAGGATTCATTGTCAAGTATTACGATACACGCTGCTAGCCACACAGGAATAACAGACACATAAAAAGGTGCTGATACGCACGTTGTCAAGCAGTCAGGGCCATACACTGTTCGTCTCCATCTTACTTATTCACTTAAAAATGCCTATCCTGACTGTTAGAACACCACATGCAGCTGGGCGTTAAATTGTGTGGTCGTTAGATGGCAAGGGTGGAGAGGACTGGGGGTGGGGGAGGTAACCCCATAGAAACGCATCTTATCTCCAGTAGAGGAATGTCCTCACTCTCTAACCCAACAGACAACCATCTACTCTCTAGTAGAGGAAATGCCTCACTGTCTAACCCTACAGAAAACCTGTCCACAGGAAAAAATGACCTCAGTGTCTATCCCCACAGAGAACATCTCAACAGGAAAGAAGGACCACAATGTTTATCCCCACAGAGAACATGTCCACAAGTTAGAATGACCCCACTGTCTATCCCCACAGAAAACATGTCAACAGGAAACAATGACCCCACTGTCTAACCCAGGGGTCGGTCACATGCAGTGGAGCCCTGGCGGGAACACACTAGGTCTGGTGGCATTTTGTCAGGAAATTTGCATTAGAATTTCTCCCCAACAAATAAATAATGTGTTCACCTTCTCCTTTAGATACTATTTTTTTAAGCTCTTCAAAAAAACTAAAGACACAAATTGAATGTGGCTCTGCCAGCCAAAAACACCGACACCCTGTTCAAACCCCAAAGACAACCTCGCCACCCCCAGTAGAGTGTTTGCTGTCCGTCATCTGTCCTGCCTCCTGTGGGTTTTATCCTCCCCTATGCTGCAGGCAGCGGGGAAAGATCAAATGCTAGAGACAGCCAACTCAACACGCCGTGCTGTGCCGTTCTGCCCCCGTTGCTTTGTGGGTAATCCCAGTGCTGCTGTGGCGCCACCAGATAACTTTAAAGAGTAGCGGTGGCAGCGGGTTTCTCTCGCTCCGGATAGCCTGGAACTGCCTTGGGTTCCCTTCAGTAGCATCTTAACTTTCTTGATCTCTAGGGATCCTGTCGGTACACGTGGGGGCCAACAGGCCTCAAACTCCTCTATCTCTCCTCGTTCGCTCCGCTCTCTCCCTCATCTTTCTGTAATCTCCCTCTTCTTTATCTTGTTCTCATTCAAAGCCAAATCCACTTGCCCAGAGTCCACAGTGCCATTCATCACTCTACGTGTCCCCCCCGCTCCCCCTACAATAATGCAGAGGCTTGCCGTCAGACATAAAAGATGCAAATGCATTTATTTATTTTTATGAGCTTATCAATATGCGCCAGCAGGAACCTTTGAACATCAGCAAATTGGCATCTGCATGATTCCCTATAGGTTCCGATGAGCAGAAGGAATGTCTGATGGAAGGTGGGACTCTGTAGCTTTACTAGATGAGGCACAGTTCTGAGTGGCACAGCTCCCTGTAGAACTAAGGTTAGAGCTCTTTCTATGCTAGCATTCTAGAGCTCAACGCTAACATTCTAAACTTCTACATTAACAATCTAGACCGGTGGTGCTCAAACTTTTCTCCAAGTGTACCCCCTCTAAGATTTTTTTTAGCTGACTTCCCCCTTCTCTTGCACGAAAAAACTTGGAACATGAACAAAAATAATTAACATAAATAATGTATGTGTGTTCTATTTGGCAGTGTAAACATGAACATTGAACATGAACATGAACACTCACAATCTAGTGAAAAACATGCGCCTGTGCTTCATGAAACTGCTAATTGGTCGCCGCCATGACAACCAGTCCGGTTTCCCATTTCCAGTTAGAAGCAAGAATACGTAGCTGGTAGTACTTTAGTGAGAGGATGAGTTCGGGCTCCACTTGCCATTTTGACCTAATGTAATATATAAAACTTATTGCCGTAGCCTTCAAGATATGCGCTAGCGATGCAAATGTGCTAGCCGCTATGTAAACAGCACTCGACCAGAAATGGAAAACCAGAGGGCCACTATGAATCATGGGAAATATAAGTGTCATGGAATAAGGTGGATATTCTTCAGGAAAGTGACGTAAGTAATTTTGGTGTTTCTGGATGCGCTTTCTTTTTCATGGATTCTCCCTTCTCCTTGTTTTTAGATTTGCATTTCAACCACTTGTCCATTTCCTTACTATTGTCTAGCTTTCAGTATTGAAACTTGCTCAGGGTGGAAAAAAAACGAGTACCCCTAGGGTAAGCGTACCAATGTTCTAGACTCCAGAATGTTAGAGTTGAGGTCTTACGCTATCATTCTACATCTCTTCACTAGCATCTAAAGTTCTAAATTATATACCAGACTCTAGAATGATAATGTTGAGCTCTAACAATATAATTTTCGAGCTCCAAGCTAACATTCTTAACCCCTACTCTAATTACTCTAATAAAACAACTATAATTTTATTCCCTAGCATGTTAGTAATGAGCTCTTATGATAGCATTCAAGCTCTGCAGTAGCATTTTGGAGCTCTACTATAGGTTTTCCACACTGAACACAGATTTGATTTGATTTGATTCAGGACCACCAGGTCTGTTTTATCATGGACCATTGCAAACTAATCAGAGATAAGCAGGATCTGTGTATTACGAGACATGCTGCTAGACAGCGTGTGACTAGAGTCGGAGCTCATGGTTCACTGCGCTGTCTGGAAATTATTATTAACAAAGACAAGAATGATCAAGGCCAATATATGAATGGATGTTCTTACGAAAACACAACATCACTGTACACAGGGGGATCTTAAACCTTTTCATCCCAGGAAACGAAACACAATTTCAGACCATTTTAGTGTGCCCATAGAACCCTCTGAGCACACCGGAACTGCTGATACTTTTGTATTGACCTCCGACTGGATCACGACCCATTTTGGGTGAAGACCATTGTTTAACGACAGGATAACAGGATAAGGAGAGTGTTTAGACTGAGAGGGGATCTATGTAAGAATCAACTGAAGGGCTTTGAGCAAAGGAACTAGCAGAAACCCTCTAGTTTACAAAGTTTGCCTCTCTAACATCTCTGTGGTCTGAGCTGGACCTCAGGGGAGAGGTCAGGGGTCAGACAGATCTATAACTGAAGGATGGCTGCTGGTTATAAATAAAAGACAGGTCTGTTCAGTGGAGTGTTTTAAGTGTTTTGAACAATAAAGAGGCATAGTTAATCCTCCACACTCTCTTGCTCTCTACATTTACATTTTTACATTAAGGGAATTTAGCAGACTCTTTTATCCAAAGCGACTTACAATAGGTACATTTACATTATAGGATGATGATAAAACCAAATGCAAAACACTTACAAATGCTAGGTTAACCCATTCCCGTATACAACAAAGCTAGCTAGGATAAGATGCTACACAACTAAGTACTATAACTAAGTACGGCATACAAGTGCGTACATTGAGTGCCAGGGCGTACAACATACTCTCTAGCTGTGTTCAAAATCGTTCCCTATTCCCTCACTCACTATTCCCTATATAGTGTTTATGATATAGTGAACTATATAGGGTACGAACAAACGAGAATTCGGACACTACGCTGAACATTTCTGAACGTCATTTGCGTCAGTAAATGCGCCCGCATTGCATTGTGGTATACGGGAGTAACATGTAGGGAACATCGTATGTTCACTCAAATTATTATAGTTTTATAGTGCACTATATAGTGAACGAAATTAACCGCTGAGAATTCGAACAGCACTACAAGATGGCGAGCACCCTATATAGTGCACTATATAGGGGATAGGGAACGATAGGGAACGATTTCGAACACAGCTTCTGTCTCCACAATTTACAAACACACAAAAGGAAAGACAATCTGGTTCTTCCCAAAGCACTAAAATTTAAATTGCCTGGTAGCCTCTTAACGAGAAAAACAACACTTTGCTAAGTAACATGGCTGATCAATTGTCAGGTTCATTAGGTAGTCAGGGTAGCCAAAGCACTCTCTTCAAAAGAATTGAATGCAGAAGTCAATAACAGTTATTTGAAAGAACTACAAAGGCCTAGCCTATTAGCCACAGCGGATAATGTAGTACTTGGTTTTCTATGATCCAGAATGATTTAGCTTCTACTGCTCGCGATTCTAGCTAAGAAAAAAGCTGGATATTCAAAAAATGTGCATTATTCCAGCCAACAATGTAGCTACATTTGTTAAGCAATAAATTAGCTTTATTTTAGCCAAGAAAGTAGCTGGATTCAAGCTAGGAACTAGCCAAGACAGTATACCTGGGCAGGGCAATATACCTTACAGGTGAATACACTGGACAGGTAAATATGCGTCATATGCGTCATAGTCAATGACAAGTGACTATGACCTCCAAGTAAATATGACTTACAGGTAAATATAACGAGCACAGCCCGCATGAGCAGGCCCACGGCGATCTTCCGGCGATGGCCGGAGACGCGGTCGACCACGGGCGGGATCAGGATCTCCGCCGGCACATAGAACTGGAGGGCAAAGGTTATGAAGATCCCAATGCTGTAGAGGAGCTTCACGATCTGGTACATCCTGCAGAGAGGGAGGGTGAGGTAACAGCAATTAATACAAATACCGCTATGGGTCGTCTGGTGGTTAGGGTCTTTGACTCCTAGCTGCAAGGTCCCTTAGCGAGATCCCCTACCTGCTCCTTAAATACATGTATCTGTATTCAATTGTAATTAACTTTGGATTAAAAAGTCAAGACCAAATAGCAAATGGGAATAGACAAAAAAAGTTAGCTGGGGGGGGGGGGCGGGGTATAGACAGGTGTTTGACATACATTAAAAATGTATACCAAACAATACATGTTTAAATATCTTGCAGACTTGCATGGCAATTAATAACCGGTGAACAAAGAACAGTTCATTGTGCCACAGGGGTGCGTCTTTGCACCAAGGGGGTGTGTCTTTGTATGAGTATTGTTTGTGTCCATCGTGCGTGTTTGACTACAACACAGGGCCTCAATGTCCCTTTTGACGAGATGCCGGCAAATGTGAGGCCCGTTGGGCAAAGACAATCAGTTGGAAGAGGCTGTGAGACATGAATGAAGCATTGAATGCCGTATGTTGCCTTTCCTCTTAAGAGAAGTGGTTCACCATCAGTCTTTTGCTTTGCTATCTCCCTAGGTAGCCAATATACCCCCTTAATTAAATGAGTTATTCAGACACAAATGCATGGGCACACACATGTGCATGAGCACTCAAACACAAGCTCACATGCACACACACACACACACACACACACACACACACAACCGTGCATCGCAACCCTGCAATATCAACAAGACATGAAACAATGAATCCATTCCAAGACAGAGGGACAGAGTCAGCTTTTCGGATCAACAGCGAGCAATCTGAAGCGTGTGTTTAACCGAGGGTGCACAGTGAACCGTTGTGCTTTATCGAGCGGTGTGCACGTGCATGCTCAATCGAAGTATAAAGGAAAAGCTGAACCATGCATGAAATGCTCAGTGTTAATCAACATCATTTAAAAGGCTCAAGGCTAAATGCGTTTCGCAAATCTGTATTCATCTCAAGTAACAATACAAACAAAAAAAATCAAAGAAACAAATCATATCTTGTACTCACACTATGGAATGTTTAATTAATGTCATAGTATTTCATTATTCTCAGTGCATGGTTTGGCTTATCAATATTTACATTTTTTCTTCATCTATATCTAAATACAAACATTACTTTTATTTTTTAAAGTAGTATCTTACCAGCTGAATTTACTTACCAGTTGAATGAGCATTGAATGCTAGAATGATGTTAGCACAATCAAAGCACACACAGTTCTAGCTGAAGGTTGATAGATCCCCCGCAGTTTGGAGGAGTGACGGAGCCTGACATTTACATGATCATAGCATGACATTAGCATGACATTAGTGCTGTGTCAGCTGAAGGTTGGTGGCTCACCAGCAGTTGGGGAGGTTAAGGGTGATGCTGCCAGCAATTGTGTCTCCAAAGCACATGTACCCCACTGTGCCCAGACTGATGTAGACGAAGGTGACCACGCCCATCCCGGTGTACAGCACCATGCTGAAGCCCTCTGGCTTCTGCATTTTGTTCTCAAGAGGAAGGACCTGCGGATGGAGGCGCAGTAGGAGGTGAGTGTGTGGACTGTCTGGGCCAAACAGGTGCCAGTTCTTATGAGCATCTATGGCAACAACACAAACAACAGGAAATATGAGATAACGTAATAACTTTTTTATATATGAAAACACTAAAGTAGAACCTGTACGAATCTTATTGAAAATCCCTGTTCTGTAAATAATGTATTGTAAAAAGATAATTTCATTATAATAATCATCTTATCGCATCAGAATAAACCTCTATAGTTATTGGTGCTTTTTACCACTCCGATGCCCTCGAAGGCAAAGATGGCCATGCCAAAGAAGAGCGGGTAGTCCTTGGCTTTGCCCACCAAGGGCAAGTTGATTGGGAGTTCGATATTCTGGAAACAGGAAACAGGGAACAGAGTGTGATCACAAAATGTTGGCTAGCTTACTGGAGGAGGAACTGCTAAGCACATCAGTAGAGTGGGAAGGAGAGTTCAATGGTTAGGGTGCGGTGTTCAAAACCAAAGGTCCAAAATCTGAAAGCCTCTTTGAAAAAGATTCCCTAACCTCTTCCTGTTCATTACTGCCACCCTTTGGATCAAAGTATCTGACAATTGACTAAATAGTAAATAGAGTATGTGTAACTATTGGGTCCAGATCATACCCCTGCACTGCATTCATGTCCTTTCCTTGAGGCAACACCAGCCAACATCAAAAGATAAGTGTGGTAGGCCTTGATCACCTTGCTGAGGGTTTTTGAGCAAGGCACAACTGTATCTTTAGAAAATAAAGCTACATTTTCTATAAGCTGCAGGAGTGGTAAAATGGTTTCAAAATACCAGCAAAAAAAGGGCACTCCATAGTATAAGCCACATCTTACTGCAAATCTTTGCCCAGAACCCAAATGCCTGCACATTGCACCCAATGCTTGCATAAACACCATAACACAATTGTTTAAATAATTATTTTAATAGTGTAATAATAGTATTTAATAGTATTTCAACTGATGGTTGAGTCAGACTCACAGACTCAAACATTGATAAGCGTTGGTGGATAATTGGAGACAACACAGATTCAAACTTTAGTAAACCCAAAACTTTTTGACTGGTAGGCAATACATTTAGACCAAGAGGCTTTGAATTATTGTTCATGGATTGCGAGAACATTGTGGAAACGGTCCACCATCTGTCAGTTATGAAGTGATTCCAAGGTTTATTTCTTTACAAGGTTATCTGTTTCTGGCAATGTTTCTCTAATGTGAATGAACGTAATATGGGCTTGACATCCGGACGACATGAGGGACTTGGGCAGATTTGTTTTTTTTAAATTGTTTGTGTCTGCAAAATGGAGCTATAATCAGCTCCGGTTTCCGCTTTATATTTGAAAATATGGTAGTTCTGAAGGTAACTTTAAAACAAATCGTACCACCTGGCCCCACATTTAAGTCGAGAGTGAGGAATGTCATTGCAAGGAGCCTAATGCTAATTGAAAACACTTTGAATTACGGCGGTGGGGAACACAAAAAAACATTCAGGGAATACATCTAAGACAACACTTTCTCTGGAAATCTTTCCTGAGGTCGTTTATTATAGAAGCTCTTAACCGGTCTTGTAATTTATTCTTTCATCCTCATCCTCTCTCTCTCTCTCTTTCAGAGCAAAGCTCTCTCTGCCTGATGGATTATTTCTCCGGTTGGGAAACAGGGATGGGATAGTGTCTCTGCCAGGAAGAATTCTCCTCTCATCCATTAAACCCAGGAACCGATTCAGCAGGGACCTGGCAATCAGGCCCGTCCAGGGAGGAAAGCAGTGTGTTTACTTCAGTGTAAACGTTTTTAAGGTGTACTGTATGTTTAGATTCAGGATAAATGAACAGCTTCAGAATAATCTATTCAATGGTCTCATTATTCAACAGTCTCATCTCACTTCCATATTAGATTCCATCTCATATGTTTGTTCCAGTTTCCATAGCCGAGCAAACTTGAGGGAGAAGGAAGGTACCTTGGAATTCAAACCAAATTTTGCTGCAGAACACAATCTCCTGACATATTTAAAGCACTGTAATTTTGGTTGGCCTAAAGAATTAAGGGCTGAAGCTCCCAACTGTGAATATCCCATGTGATAATAAACAAAAAAAATATATATAGGTCAGGGGGCGATACATCCCTCAGTCCCAGAGAAATCCACTTCACACACGCCGTATCAAACATGGGATGATGAAATTATCTATTGTTAGTTTTGTATTAGGATTCGGATAGGCTATTAAAAAATTACTTGAATACTTCGGTAGCACCTTAACAACTGGTGTCCAGTTTGAGAATCAGCAAGACAGACAAAGACAGACTTCAAATGCACTGGTTGTATTGATAATAATATTTACTAAATGTTCTGGGGTTCTCCCAAGGATTTGGTTTTCCATGGTGGCAGTCTATTTAGTTGGGTCCTTGGAAATAAGAGGTTGCAGTTTTAATAATGAATGTATTATGCAGCTTTTTAAATGATTCATCAGGACCAAAAGATAACAAAAAGCTCTACCGTCCACAAAGCAATCCTCAGTGATATTGTGGTTTTGATTTTGGCATTTAAATAGAAATAACATTGTAAAACTAAAACTAAAAGTTGGATAAAAACACGCAGCAATGAACTCCACCGGCTCAGATTGCAGGGGAAGATTCTTTTTTCTATATTTGATTATCCGTTCAGAAAACCTAACGATTATACAAAGCCTCAAATCATGAACTCAAACCAGCCATACCTACCACTGAGCTGAGACCATAGGTCGATTTAAATTAAAAAACACCAAAAGTGGAATTTACAGGTAGGGTCATGCAGGAGTTATAACATTTTCAAGGATGCCTGCTGACTTGTAATTGAGTAATTAACTTGCATTTTATTGTGTGTTGTTGCGTTGTGTGTAACAGTTATGAGGTAGTGTCAGCTGACCACAGGGCTGTGTTGTGTAGCATTGTGTGTAGTTGCGTTGTTCAGAATTGTGTGTAGTTTGGTCGCATTGCCGTGTTGAATTTTGTGTAGTTGCATTGTGTGGCTGTGTGTCATATGTGGTTGTGTGTTACCCTAAGGGAGTAGTAGTAAATGTGCACCAGTCTGAGTTGTTTATTTATGTTGTGTAGCTGTGTTGTATTGTGTGCGTGTCGTTGCGTTTGGGGTTGTGCGTTACCGTGAGGGAGTAGTAGTAGATGAGCACCAGGCTACAGGTCATCACCAGGTTGGCGAGGAACGACAGGGGGGCCATGTACTTGAGGTTGGGGGTGAAGACGAGGAGGATGAAGAAGGGCAGGAAAAAGAGCATGTAGATGCGGGAGTCAAAGCTAGTCCCCCCCAGCGCCGTCTGGTTGCTCTGGTTCACGTGGCAGTCCCAGGTGGTGGCGTTGGCCGCCTCCACCACCTGTCAAGAGTGGAGGAGAAGCGGGGAGAAGGAAGATGAGTAGGGAAGAAGGATTGAGATTTAAAATCTATTTTCCAAGAGAGACCTGGGCCCAGTTTCCCGAAAGCATCGTTAGCCTAAGCGGTCCGTGAAGTTCATCGTACGAGCATCGTACAGTTTTCACACCGTTTCCCGAAAGCATTGTTGAGTAACGAACGTCGTGAAAACACCTCACCTAACACTCGTAGAGCACTAAGAGCATTGTTACTATAGCCTCAGTAGAGTCACCAGCTGGACATTCAGTGGTAATTTCGCAATACCCCAAAAACAGTGGTTACCGCCGATATATTACTCATAGACTACTGATTTAAACAGCAAAAACAGAGACATGTTAGAAGTCAACAACAACATAATTTATTGCAGCAATTTAAAATTCCAAAAATACATCCAAAAATAAAAAATAAAATACATAGAGCCGAACTGTACCGATCAAACGCCACGTCACAAGGCAGCCCTATCACAAGGCATATAATAAAATCAAATGATTCCATTGCTCTTGTGTGGGAGGTCGCTTGCGATCTGCACTTGCTGTCTCCCTCTGATTTTAATTCAACCATTGTGGTAAAAATGTCTTCATACTGATCAATGACAGAAGACTACTGAAGAATACTGTTCATGAATCATGGGTGTTGGAGAATTTCTACAGGCGTTTTTTGTTGCGATTGTTTGCCATAAAGCACTGTAGGCGCTTCGGTGAGGCTGTGATGAAGTTCACTATTTATTGGCGTGTCTAGACAGTAATGAACATCCCTGACCTTAGTGGAGTGCACAATCGCCAAGTTGAGAGTGTGGTTTCTGCAGTGAACATAGACTGCGGGAAACTGTGCTGCGATGCATGCCTTTCCCGCTTACATTGCCTGCACCACCATACCCCTGCCCAACAATATGGGCAGGATCTAGACCAGCAACAGCAATAGCCGTGTCAATGCCTCTGCGTTTGAATGATAATTTATTAATGGAACGTTGCATTTTGAATATTTACACCAAAGATTCTAGACTAGAGAGTGTGCGCCAATCAATGAAACCTTATGCGGAATCAGAGAAAGTCTGCTCTCTTTGCTGC
>NC_140276.1:11025905-11083405 GCF_964030765.1 Micromesistius poutassou
CAGTACAACTATAGAAAGAAGTGTACAGTAAGTCAAAAACTAAACTAGTTCTCAAAGCTGAGGTGAGCCTTCACAAATAGACGTTTAAACAGGAAGTGTCTTCTAAGTAATGGTTTAGCTTCATTTAGGCAGTAGGTTAAAGTTAGTTAAGTGTATTAGGTAGTAGGTAAGAGATGGTTAAGTTTAGGTATTAGGTTATGGCTGGTTAATTCAATATTAGGTACGAAGTTGGAGAAAATAGAGTTTATGAATTAGAGAGTGTTATGTTTAGGAATAGGTGCAATGTCAACAAGGGTTCCATCATGCACACATCACGCATTAACTACTAAAGTAACAGTCCTCCGAAAAGTTGCTCCCACTGCCAGAGACAGGGGCCTCATCCTCTTGCCTCAGCTAGCGGGCCCAGAGTCCCCTCACATGAGGAGCTGAAAGCTTACCTCTCACTAAGATGGTGGGAGCACTTGACTAGCAGCCTCATACAGTGGATTGCTACGATGCCCATACACAGCAGACTGACTGGACCCAGCTAGAGAGAGAGAGGGGGGGGAGGGAAGAGATGGTGGGGATAGAAAGATAGACACAAACAACAGGTTTTTAAACTCCATCCATCCCTCTCTGTTGAAACAACAAACTTGGAAATGGGATGATGATAAGCTAGAAAAGCAGGTTCACCGTTGACTCCAGCAAACTGACAACAGGTTAACCATTAACCAGATTCCTGACGGCACGAGAGTGAACACTCAGCTGGCGATACGGTCTGACAGCTCCAACCCCTGACTGGTGGCAGCTGGTGTTAGCTTGTGACCAATAACCCCAAGCATTAACTTATAGAGACTGTAAGACAACACCTGACCTGCACCAGGTGGTTATCTAATGACCTCTGTGCTGGATCACTCCCTGCCTATAACCGTGCCTATATAGGTGCTACTTTGTACTTTTTTATTTGGTTCAGTTAGTGTTTACACAGTTAGTGTTCACACACTTTGTCAAGAAAATCACAACATTTAAAACACATGTGACATTGTTGAACAGGTTTTTTTTGTCTATTGGGCAGAACATCCGATAATCCAATAATAATGGAGCAACAACAACTTTGTGTGGTCTTCGACTTATTCATTTTGCTTTGTTTGCTTTGCTTTGTTTTGTTAAAATAACTAAAGAAAGGGAAGAGTATGAGCACCTGAGAAGACGGCACATTGTTTGCTGTGAGATAGCACCACGTCTCGCGTCATTTGAGTCTAGGAAAAGTTCAAGTATACCTGGCTGAATATGTTTATAATTTTGAGATGCGGCAAAGGTGTACAATCAAACCACAAAGCATTGTTTGTTTTGGTTTCTGTCCAATAGCTGGGTCAGATCATGTTCACACCTAAACCGAACAGAACCAGGATTGATTTGGATACGGACCAAAATCCCTGATTGCAATCGAACCAGAGGTCAAACGCTCAATGGTTAAATTCAAATGGACCAAACACGCTTTGACATTCTTGGACAATCTTGCTCAAGCAACCCACAAGCATGCAAAACACTGACACAAGCACAACCACAAAAGCCCAGTCAGTGATTCAAACTTGTGACTTTGAACCAACACTGCTCATCCTACAATAAGTATACTATCTGGCAGGTTGACTCTCACTAAATATTATCTCCATCATTAACTCAAGGCTTATGAATGACATATGACGCTAGTATAAAGGGTTATCTAGGTTCTTAATAGGGACCACTATCTGGAAGGTGCATTCACAATAAGGATCAGTATTTGGCATCAACGCCTTTGTGTTGCTGCTTACCACCAGGCCGGCGTTCTTCACAGCCAGGGGCAGACCCAGTAGGCCGGTGCCGATGTTCCCCTTCAGCAGGTGAATCAGGGTCTGGAAAAACCTGGAGAACCCATGGATGCCAGGGTGTTACGTCTGACCTTCTCAGCTCAGAAACAGACAACAAAACATATGTTCATGTTCATTTTACCACCAGGTGTGATTGATTAGCCGTTAAGCCAAAAGCACAGCAAAATGTTTTAAAATTTTGCATCCCAAATAGACTTGAGTACTATCCGCAGCAAGCGAAAAAATTAGGCCTCTATTGGTGCGTTCCAGATGCCTCGGACACCAGCCTTCCGAGTTCCAAGTGGGGAAATCTCCCAGCTTTCTTGCAGCATTTTTTGACTTTTGGTCGGCCCCCTCGGAATTCTGAGAGTAGACCGAGCTCAGTGATGACGCTCTCAACAAAAATGCGTCCGTGAAGAGATTTATTTTCTTTGTATTTGTACCACGTTGGTCATTCCAATGTCGATTTTAAATGCTCTTACACACTTGTTACATTCCTTCTTTATTCCGGTCACCAATTTATGCACTGCATGGTCTTGCTGTGGGTGTCCGAGGCATCTGGAACACACCATATTTTCCCTCCAGGCATGATGTTGTTGTTCAGTGTCCCCCATATGTGTGATCGATGGATCAGCCTACTAGTTGGTACAGTCAACTGGGTGGGTTCCTAGGTCTATCCATCTATCTTATTCGGGAGGAGCCATTTGGATGGACAGAGGGAGTGTGTGTGGAGGGATATGGAGATGGACTGTGCGAGAGAGAAGGAGTATGTGAGGGAAAAACAGAGGTGGGGCGGAGAGGGAGAGTGAGGGGGAGAAGGAGAGGGAGCGTGAGGGAAGAGAAGAGTGAAGTCTTACGTGGTTCCGGTGGGTTCTCCGATGCGCTCATACTGACGCTGGGACCTCGAGGGTCCAGGAGGAACCGGACTGGGGTGGAGGTGGTTTGCTTCGGAGGGGCTGGAAAGCAGACTGGGACCTAGAAGAGGAGAAGGAGGAGGAGGATGTGAGGCTGGAGTAAGGTGAGAAGAAGCAGGTAGGAGAGGGGAAAATATGAAGAGAGAGGAGGTGGGAGAGAGGAGGAGGCAGGAGAGGGAGAGGGAAAGGAGAGGAGGAGGAGATAGTGGAGAAGATGAGAATTAGGGAAGAGGTGTAAGAGAGTAATTGAGAGGAGGTGGGGTGAGGAGGAGAGGCATAGGAGGAGCAGGAGAATGTATGGGAGGATGGAGGAGAGGAATGAGAAGAGGCGGGGGGAAAGACAGGAGAGGAAAAAAAATTAGAGGTGCAAAGAGATGAGAAGTAAGGTCAGCTAAGTACCTAGCCATACTGTCTGACAAAAGGAGAATACCAGAGCTCTCCTTGTAGCAGCCTCTCACTGGAACAAACAAACACTTTCTCCACTATGTTGGGATGTTGGATGCGGTTGATGCACGCTACCTTCGCGCTTGTGTTCAGTCTCGGTGGAGTACATGTTGAGCCGGACGGGCAGTGGGTGCTGAGGAGTGTGGGGTCAGGAGGGTGCTGAGTGGAAGCTGACTCCCGGATCTTAGACGGACGCACGTGTCAACACCGTCCAACTTGGAAGTAAAATCAAATGTCATCTATAATCATATATAAGTCTTAAAACATACGTGCATACAAATCATAAATTCATTGAATACATACATACATACATACACGTGTATATTGTATACATTTACATCTACTATTTATACAGTATATACATATACACATGTCAATACATATGTACTTTTAGTGATCCCTTACTCAAACATCTAATACACACCACAACCATTTTTAAAAAGTGTGTTTCATCCCATGACAGTCTTTAGATAAGTGAATACGGTATAGGCCATAGAGATGCAGCTCAACCAGGGTAGCCTTGGGACCAGATCCTAACGTTTGGACAACACAAACACCTATAATACATGACATGGAAGTCGAAATCTATCGCATTTATCGTTTTGTCTGTGTGTAATTAGATTGTGCCCCTGCGCCGCAGCATAACATACTGTTATCTCTCCAGCGATCAGGTCAATATAATGATCCCTGAACTTTGCTCTTGTAAAGGTTAAGGAAACCACAAGACCATCCAAAGCCATTTTCCACAAAAAAGTATTTGTGCAAACATTTCCCTTCAGGGAGGTTATCCCTGATGGCAGACCGCGTGTAGGCACACAAAGATACACAGACAAACAGCGAAAAGGGTAAACCAGTTATTTTAGAAACAGACAGATTAACCAATTGCATGCATCCTCCAATCTAGACTGCCTAAGAACCTGTTAACTCTCTACGTCCCCCCAGCTCCTACTACTTAGTAACGACAGAGAAACGTATCGACGAAATGCTGAAAAAACATTGATTTCGAGGCTTCTAAACATATCAGCTTGAAAACCGAAAGGGATGGGTCACAATACGACCACTAAACGGTGGTAGCGCCATGTTGTTGTTGTTATTTCCAATGTTTATTACAGCAGTATATCCATGTGTTTATAGTGTGTAAACCATATTCAGCCAAGTTAGAATCCTAAACCATTAAGTTAGCTCAGATCATGATACTGTAATTTGTTTTGTAAACAGCCCCGGATACATTTTGGTAAAAAGAAAAGCCTACCTTAACATCATCTGTTTTCTTCAGGCTGAACAGTTTAAAATATTGTAATTAAGATGAAGTGTCGCTTTGATTCAGTGGTGTGCACATTTGTTCCTGTCTGTCGGCTTATGCAAAGACAGTGTACACCTATCTCCAGTTTGTCTGTCTACAAAGACTACAGGCTATTTCCTGCACCAAGGGCCGTGGAGTTTGGTCACGTGACTCCTAGAGGCGAGGCGCGCGATACTGGTCAGGTGACTAACTGTTCCGTTGCCATGGAAATCTAAATAGTTCAATGGCGACAGCAGACACCGATAGTGTTCACTGTTTACTGTTTAAATTATCTGGGATACCAAAGTCTGGTATATGACGATTTAGCCACTATTTCAAATAATTTGAGTTTAAACTTGACTGAACTGCTTTGAATTAAACACTTCCCTGTATATTCTATACACCTTTTTCAACCCTACAGCAGTTTAAGTGAGCTTTTCAGTCCGTGACAAGTGCGTGTTAATTATTCATGCTTCATTGTCACTTCATACACTTTACGTTCCCACAGCATGTGTATTTATTTGTATAATAACAACGGTTGTCTTCAAATGTATGGGTTTTATTTTTTGAAGAAATGTACGCTTCCTGCAGCGCGTAAAATTACGTCAAAGACCGCCCAGTTGCACCGAACATACATGCATACATACATATTAATTTTGTAGGAATTCTACTCGCAATACCTATTTGTTGGTTCTTTTTTAAATTGTATTTTAATATGCACGGTTGTAAAAAAAAAAATACTATATGAGAACTAATATAATTGTGCCATAAGAGGAACAGTTGCCAGATAGTGGGCCTTAGCGAGTGTACTCTCCAGATAGCGCTCCCCCTTGCGAATGTGTTTTTCGTAGGCTGAATCCGGAAGAATCAGGAATATTAATGAGGGGATAGCCGGAGATTATCCAATCATGTTGGTTTAAATCCCTGATCCAATCCAAAAAGGCTAAAATCCGTGACGTGACCGCAGGGTAGGTAATTTAAATCATAATGTATATTAAACTAACGTTAGTCAAACGCATTTTTCTGATAGGGTTATGGTTATGGTTAGGGTTAGGGTTAAGGTTAGGGTTAGGGTTAGGAGTCAGCGTGCGAGTTTGACTGACAGGCTGCTTGTCCAATCCTAGCGCTTGAGGCGGGACTTTTTCCGGATTCCGCCTACGAAAAACACAGTCGCCCCCTTATTGAGCGCCTACATGCCAGATAGTGATCCTCGGGGAGGTTTTGTTCAAGAGAAATCCGTCCGGTTGGTATTGTGTTATAAAACAAAGATCCTCGTCATAATCGTTTACGCATCGTCAGTCCACTTCCACTCGGCAGTGACTCCTCGATCCCTCTCTACTCATTCACAAGTCTTGTGAAATTACATTTACTTCGATAATCGTCTGCCGGTGTATTGCTCAGCTCTGCTACTTGAAACATGACGGTAAGCTACGTCTACGCACTGCCACCTTCCAGTGTTTCGATATGAGCCAGGTTAGGCTTCCGCCTATGAGCACATAGCTGTATTTAGTGTAGCTATAGCATCTCATTTTTATAATGCATGTCTGATTTGTTCTGTTTGTTAAGATGTGGGGACAGAAAATATCTCATGAAAGCCCATTCTTCTAGTCAACCCAACGGTGTGGAAAAAGTAGGCCTTTCTGGGTGATATTTAGACTTTAAGTAAGGAATGGTGCAGTTTAGAGAATACGGAGGATTGGTTTGGTTATGATCAGTGACAGGGTATTTATGTTTTTGGTAAAAGCAACGCATCACGAGATTTCTCACCAAAATGTAAATTTACATATTTTTGTACTCTTAATTTACTCTTTTGAATCGTAATTCCTGAGCAGAGCATTTTTAACTGAAGTATTCCTTGTTGGATTAATGTGTTTATTTATGATTGTTTTTGGAGACCAGATGAAGGCCTTTTTATTTAGATTGATCAGACTCATGTGCAATGAAGTCGTAGAAGGTAGATGATGTAACCTTACAGAAGACTTTGCTTTCCAGAAACACGAGTTTGAGGTGGCCATGACGTGTGAGGGGTGCTCCGGGGCGGTCACTCGCATCCTCAACAAACTGGGAGACGGTCAGTTCTACTGCATTCAACATACACAACTGCACAATATGACATCTGTACATTTAAAATGGACCGCGTACAGTTCTGTTCTGTTGAGAGCTGTCACTGTGGCGGCTACTTCTTCCATATAGCCGACCACTCCGCCGCGGTCCCCGTGGCGTAGACCCTTCTGTTTGTCTACCCCAAGCACCCCGCGCACCACCACCCCGAGGAAGTCGGGCCCTAGGTGGGTCGAAATCACCCCTCACCGTCGTGAAGTTGTTAAGCGCACGACCCCGCCCTCTTCCCCCGATAGGCTTCGGGACCTGAGTCATGCCTGTCCACCCCTCGTCGGATGCCCTCGGTCTAGTCTAGCTCTGTCGTGTCGAGACCCCAGTCCTACAGGCGCGCTCCTCTCAGTCGATCCCTCAAGGATATATTCTAATTTTACGCTGGCACACTTTGATCAACTCCACCGGGGGTGACAATCCGCCCCGGCACCTCTCCGCACCACGAACAGATCGAGTGAACCCAACCTCTTAAACTATCGGACCACTCCCCGCAGCATCAACAACAATACTGCAACACAAACCACACCAACCCTTTGTATTATGCGCTCCTCACCTTTAGACGACCGGGAGAGCGGGTCCGCGCGGCGGGGTGTACCCCTCCTGGGTCACCCACGAAAGCACAGAGTCCGAAATGGGGGTAGTAATTGCCTACTACAACACGTAGTCAGGTAGTTTTATTCCAATAAATCTAATTTGTTTTATGCTTATTATAAGAAAAGTAAAAAAGTAATACAAAGTAACAATAAAAAAGTAAAAAAGTAAAGTTGTGCTTCCACTGACTGGCTGTCCCTAGAGTCTATCTATCTCCTACGTGTGACCAACAAGGTGAACAAGCGCATGTGTGAGAGTATCAGTGTGTCTTCTCAAACATTCTAGTTCTAGCTGGTTTCAAACTGTACATGCAAACAGGTGGCCATATAAGTGTGCATAACTGGACTGCGAGGGTAATAAGTAATGTCCATATGAGGACTGATGGGCTGGATAGCAGAGTGCGTTCACAGGTGCCTCCTGGGGGGCACAACAGTTCAGTTTACATTTTTAATACCTCCTGGCGATTTATATTTACCTTTTTTCCATACCTCTATAGCCTATTCAAATTCTTCCTTGGTTCGTTGGCCTACATCCCTGCAATTTTATATATCACTTTCTACAGGTTTATAGAACTTTACCATTGACTATTTATTTTATTTTTTTACGTCATTATTTTTATATTAGTCCGACATTTGTTCTTTTTCCTTTACTGGAAAAAAAACATTTTATTGTAAAATATTTACTGTCAATGTTTATTTTCCATTGCAATAGAGCTATTTTGAATTCATTTCTACCAGCCCTGCTTCCAAACATGTCTCATGACTTCTGTGCGTCTTATTCGGGCCAAATGATCCAAGTTATTCAACATTGGTGGACAACAATCTGAAAGCAAGCCAGCTAGTTTATCTTTTCTTTTGCAGAGGTTGCCTCTGTGTTTAACACTAAAACCATTGTTCATGTGCCTTTTGAGTAACACACTCAATCCTCTGGCCTTATTCCCAAGACCTACATAAACTCCATGTACATGCTTCTTACCTTTTATACATTATGTCAACTTGTAATTTTAATAATGTCTTGGAGAAGTTTGAATATTTTTTCACAGATGTAATATATAATGTCTGCCTCTAGGGATCTCTCAATAAAAACAATAACAAAAGACGTAGTTTGATGACGTCGTTCAGTAGCCTGGGAACAGGGGAGTTGTCTTGGTCACATTGCTGGTAAAAATCCATCCAACGTGAAATCATGTTCACGGATGAGTTAATGTATTCAAGTTTTATTGACGTTACTATTCACATTATGTAGGGGTGTAACGATACACAAAAGTCACAATTCGGTACGTACATCGGTTTTTAAGTCACGGTTCGGTATGTTTTCGGTAGAGCAGTTTTTATTATTTTATTTTTATTATACAATTGGATTTTGATTTTACAAATGCCTTACACAAAAGACATCAAATACAATTGAGGATAAAAGCACAATAAAGTCCAGGACTTTCCATTTCCATTGTGGTCCTCAACACAAAACATCAGGACAAGACAAGGTGTGTGATAATCAATAAAAACCTTATTCAATTTTTTCCCCTGGTACGTACCGAAATGAAACGTGCATCGAACCGTTAGACCTGTACTGAAAAATTTTGGTACGAATGAGTGTATCATTACACCCCTAACATTATGTCATTTCATTCTAATGAATTAGCGGTAACAAGTAGTTTCCAAGAGTATTCGATTCTACTTGTGGTGGCAGCTTATCATTATGGTTTATCATTGGCCAGGAGTCCGGGGTTCCAATCCGCCGGGCAGCAGCACTTCTTTAAAGAATCTTTGCTTGGTCAATAGTTCTACACAATAGGCAAAATATAAAGTACCCTACTCTAAACAATAGCCTAACTTAAACCTACTTTTACTGGAGATACTTCATTCAAATCAGTGTCTTAAGTGTACGTATCCCACTAGCTCTACAAAAAAAAGCTGGTTAAAAATGGTGGGGCCATTGGTGCTCTGTATGGGTGTAACACACACTGTCGTGGAAATATTAATCATAACTATAATATATATTATTATTATTACATTACTAATTATAAACATATTATGTAAACCTTGTTTATATAATTACTAGTACAAAGTTTTTACATTCTCCTTGGACCTAAAGATACCTCCCTTCCTCTCTCTGACTGAGGGTTGTTGGCATTTGCATTCCAACTGTAGCCACAAATTGATATTAAGGCTATGCCAATGGACTGAATTATTTGTTGTGTCGATTCTTTTTACTGTCTTGCAACCTCGCCCTGATACTGGCAGTCATACCCACTTCCCCCATGGTGTATTGCAGTTTAACTTGGCCTCTCTCACCATGGCTGACTTCAGCCATGACCAATCCTAAACTTTTCCACGATGGTCAATCCCACTCATCTTTGTTACCTTTTGTATTAACTACCCACAATGCAAAAGTTTCCCTATAAAGATCTTGTTCACCCATGGTCTGACTGTAACTTTGCTGCCTGTACTTTCCCGTGATCATGCTCTAATATTAAATAAAATATTTTTCCGGCCGACATGTCCTAAAAATATGTTTTTCTTCATTACACACATTGACTGTGTCTTTTTCTTTTCCTAACCCATCCCAAGAAGCATCTATGTGTGGGAAACCCTGCGATAAGCTTGGTGCCACACTATGTAGTTAAATGTGTTTAGGCTTTTAATTTTAGTTTTATACTCAACTCAATTCACAGTCAATTCATGTTTAAACAAGCACCACCTTCATCTAGTGGCCACAGTACACCTGTTTAGGTGATTACTCATGTGGCGTTCATAGCAGGTGTGTAATAATGTGTTTGGTTCCTACCTTCTGTGTCGCTCCAGAGGTGAAGTTTGAGATCGACCTTCCCAAGAGATTGGTCTGGATTGAGTCTGAGAGGGATGTGGACTTTCTGACCGACACGCTGAAGAAATGTGGGAAGGAGGTCAAATACAACGGCGCTAAATGAAATCCTGACTTCTGCAACAGGTGGGGCAAGCTTATTCAAATAAAAGCCTTCAAACCCAAGGCAATTCAGAGTGCTTTCTAACATTGGGAATTGACACACTCCTGAACACACGGGATTGCATGTCACAATTAAGTGACCAGTACCAGGAAAACACAAGTTGGACTGCTTAGCGAAGATTTGTCTAGTTTGTTTAATTAGGTATTTTGAAAATGTTGTCATGTATTTAATTTCAACCATACTCTGTGTGTGTGTGTGTGTGTGTGTGTGTGTGTGTGTGTGTGTGTGTGTGTGTGTGTGTGTGTGTGTGTGTGTGTGTGTGTGTGTGTGTGTGTGTGTGTGTGTGTGTGTGTGTGTGTGTTCCAGGTGGATTGCGGCAGAAGGAGGTTCAGTCTTCTTGTCAGATGACCCAGGAGGCATTCATCAATAGTCCTAATATATTCCAGTAGGATCTTAACCAAACTAATCCCACCGATTGAATTGGCAGTTAAAGAGGTTTTATTGTTCACAAACTTACCCTATCTCTTTCAACAAAAGAGAAGACACTTAATATTACAAATATATGTAACTCTGGATGACTGTGGCTGGTTAACACAGATATAGTTTCATGATCATAGATAATCTCTGGTAGAAAATGAGGTAAGAGTTAAGGTAAGAGCATTTGTATTGTATTTCTAGGAAACGGCCCAACTTCAGTTTCCTCATTATTAAATGGATCCCAACCTGCCTAAAACCCAATGCCTCAGATTAGTCCCAATCACGTGAATTATCAAATATCTCTAATACAACGCCTCTTTCTGCCATGTCTAGTGGTTTATATGTAAACACTGTCAAGTAATTATTAAGGATGGATTGAAATCCGGGGGACTTCACCAAACAAACAATGTGAATCCAAATGAAGGAATCAATGGGGTAAGGGGCACAGTTGGTTTAAAATTGCATCCTGGAAATTGACCCTTAGAGGGCCCTGGTGAAATGTCTTGGGGCCTAGGGGCCTCTAGGACCTGCTCTGGCTGAACAATAGCAGCTGTACTTAAACTACACACAACAGGTGTGATTAAGCCACACACCACCCCTCCGAAAGCAAGGTTATAACCAACTGATAACTTAACTATAACTGTTCTTTCAGTACAACCTGAAGCCCTTAATGTAATCAGCTTTTGAGTTTTTTTGGTAATTAGTTTGGAAACTGAATCATCAATCACAATATTTATATTGTGTTTTATGTATGTGTTTCTTTTACTGGGAATGTTGATTATACACAGGGTAAATAAAAACATTGAAGCTGCTAAAACACTGTTGTCATAGTTTTTTTTTATTCTAGACAGTTTGTGTCATTTAGTCATGCACATTACATTGACCGTTACCGATAACAATGCAATGCTTGGTTTTCAAGCTCTACCATTTATCACAATAAATAGCAGAGTATAATATGAACAAATATATACTTATTTGCAAATGTGTATTTAGATCTTGAATACAGCTATATATAAAATATTTTGAATATGTTTCAAGAACAGTGCTGCTTTTTAAAAAAACTATTAGAATGTTTTTATTATAGTGTTCCAACAATTTAATGATTGTATTGAATTATACTTAATCCTTAATCTACAGTTTAAGTTAGTCAAAATACAACAAGGGTGTTTTGGTTGCTTATTTTCTGAATATTGCTCTCTCTGTCTCTTTACAACTCTCAAATCTTACCTACACCATCTGGTAATGGACTTTGGCCTTGCTAAAACCAGACTGTTCATAATGGATTCAACACAAAAATGTTCATAATGAACATTTAATGCCAGCAACTCTGATAATTCATTTGGTAAATAAATGTCCTATCATTGTGCCCTTTGGCCTGAAATCTTTCTGCCATACTAATACATTTAAGAAAACTAGATTATTACAGTTATTAAACAACATTTTATTATACCTCAACAATTCCAGCTCGCAAGATGATGCTGTTGGATTCAACACAATATTTTTCTGTTTTGATTTGTCTTGCTTAGGCTATAAGGTTTGAAGACATAACAGGCTCTCACAATTGAGCATCTTAATAATATTATATTCATTATTAGCTGATTTTTTTGGTTGATAAATAAATAAAGTCAGTTTGATTGTATTTATAGATGCAGCTGTACAACTGTAGAGCTACAATTTTATCAACATGATTACATGGAACAAAGAATGTAACTTTTTTTGAACAATGTAAATTCCTACTTCAGCAAAACTTCCATTTAATGTATTTTTATCTCTGTAGCTGTCTTTAAATCTGCATTTTGGGATTACAACACCAAGTCTTAGTGGTGTGACGTGATGTTCTCTGACAGTAGATTAGATCAGCTCACTAGCCACTATCCAATAACTTTCAACCCAAACATCCCCAACAAATTTTACATGCAAATATGTCACACAACTTCATTAAAATATGCCATATTTGCAGTTATTTATCAGACGTCTCTCTTGGTTCAACCGTCAGGTCGCCATAACTGGCAGGTCCACCCCCGCCCACGTGTGTTCTGGTTCAACCTGGATGGAGGCTCCATGGAAAAGACCCAGGGCCACAGACAGTACCACTGTGTACAGGAGGTTCCCACAGCAGATGTAGAAGGTCCAACCCACGTACTTCAGCAGTTTTGGAAGTTGCTCCTCCAATGACACCAAGAACACGATCAGAGCAGCAACACACAGTGTGGCTGGAGGGATTGGATGGAATGGAATATGAGATTAATAGAGGGGTGGATGGTAGATGGATGTATAGATGGATTGCTAGTTGGATGGATGGGTGGATGCAGACTTATTTTATAGTGAACTATGCCTATTAAGTGTGGTGCACTATGTAGCTAGCTCTCTGATGTCTGCTATGAGTAGAGGTTGACTAGCTACATGATGTCTCCTAACTGAGATGTTGAGCGGCTACCTGATGTCTCCTATCTGAGGTGATGTCAAGTAGCTACCTGATGTCTCCTACCTGAGGTGATGTCGAGTAGCAGAGGGATGGTAGGGCCTACCTGAGGAGATGTTGAACAGCAGGACAACAGCAGGACCTCTGAGCCTAAAGGAGAGGAGGGCAGCGAAGGACAGGACACAAGAGCCTGCCAGGAACATCCAGCTCAGACTGTAGGCCCCTGCAGACCACAGAGACTCAGGTTGATAGCCATGTTGACAGCCATCACAAGTCTGACATGTATATATCATTGATACACTACAATTGCACTGTAGCAGTGATGAATGAATGAATGAATCCCTTTTCTGTATATCGTTGTAGTTTTATTGTTATTGTGCACCCACAATTTCTATTTGGGATCACTGAAGTACTATCATATCTAAAATATTAAAAAGCTAAATGCTGCTGGAGGGATCCCTCTCAAAAGTGCCTGGTCAAGGTTTCCTCAAGGTTTCTCCTGCATGGTTTGATTGTCAGGTAGTGTGGTCGTATCTGTGAAACCCTTCAAGACAATCTAGTGTTGAAGCCACAGAGGCAAAAAAGTTAACAAAACCAAACAAAGCCCAATTTTTAATAACAGGGATCACATTCATGTAAATATTATCTGATTTGCATCTTCCCTCTGCGGGTCAAGCCCTCTTTTAGGATCACACAATAAAGGTCCAAACCTGCTTTGGACAAATAAGTGTCCTTATTTGTAGCAGGAACCTCTGAACTTTGAACTCCAGACAGCAAGAGTGAGAGGTTGTGCAGCTAATGAACTAATCGATTTTAGATCGCTCCAGGATGGATAATAGCCAGACAGAGTAGAAACTGGTCTGCCATTTTGAAGTAAAGTTATTAATCTTTTCTGATGCACACTCCCAATGAGTGTGCATCGGGAAACAGATCTGCTCAAGTCTCCTTTCCCAGGAAAGAAACAAGAGTCCTTCACTGGGCCTCTAAAGGCACGACACATAATGAGCTTCTAGTGTCTGCATGGCCTGTATGTGTTGCCAATGTTTTCTCGATGGGGTTGAGCATTGAAGCTGGCGTTGTCGCTACCCTGGGCTACCCTCAAACTATTTTAACTTTGATGCTGCTGCTCACCAATTTTCAGACTTTCCTGTAATTTTACTGCTGTGACATCAACATTGTGGGATGAATATGTATTATCCAATCTCTGAACTAGCTAGATGAGATGTTCCTAGCCAAGGCACTAGTAGTGTGAAGTATAAAAGTGCTGGGTCTTACCCACCCAGGGTGGCAGTTTGTAGCAGGCGGAGAGCCCGTTGTGAAGGTCGCACACGGTGAACAGTCCCTGGCTCGCTCCGTTCTGTTCCACCACCAGCCACTTGGAGGAGCACAGACTGACGATGTTAAGTACGAATTCCACCGACAGCAGGATGGACAGCAGCAGCCCCGCTGCATGCATCCTCCCTTCACACACACACACACACACACACACACACACACACACACACACACACACACACACACACACACGCACATGAAACAAAGCATCAACTGACAAAGCTTGTTACAGAGCAATACATTGACCAACACACACACTTTCTTTCTCTCTCTCTCTCTCTCTCTCTCTCTCTCTCTCTCTCTCTCTCTCTCTCTCTCTCTCTCTCTCCCCCTCTCACTCTGTGTTATTGTCTCTTCCTCCAGCGCGTTGGTTTGGTGTCCTTGCTGAGTGTAGATCCTCCTGGATACGGGTGGATCCAATCCTTCTCTACCACCGAGTGCTGTCATTCCAGAAGGTTGCTGGTTTTATCCTGGGCTGTGACAAAAATCCAGTATAAAAATGAGAATAATGCCTTGCTCTCCTCTCTCTGACTTTAACATCAATGTGCCTCAGAGAAAGGTACTGATTAATAAAGTCACTATTAAGGTCCCCAGTAGAACACTTAGTTTTACTGGGCAGCTCACATTGTCCACCAGAAGAAGACTATGGTTGTATTGTGCAGCTCCCAGTGTCCACAGTAAGAGACTGTGGTTGTACTTGGCAGGTACCAGTGTCCACCAAAAATCCCAGGTACTCGTGGGTAATTCCCAGTGTTTATTAGCAGAAAGCAATGGTTGTATGGCCAATAGAATATGATAGCTGGCCAGCTCCCGTTAAGAATGGATTTGGTTTTGAAGCAGGGCGGTGCTTATGTCCTTAACAATACCTCCACCTTTATTGATGGGAAAGTGTGAAGCTGTTCCTTTTGTTCTCCTCAAGGCCATCAGGGCTTTGCTTTCATAGGAACGGTGGATATATTATTATTCAATGGATCCTGTTGTTTGTGGTGGACATGAATTTCCAGGGAACCCTATTGAAACCAGCTGATGTAGACACAGAATGCAATGTTGAACCATCTGGATATTATCTATGATGATAAGATGGTTCACTGGATTTCTTTTGTTGGGGAAAAAAACCCTGATTAAAATGTTTCACAAAGCAGGCCTGTACTGTTTATCTTTTTAGCTTCCAAGTACACCATCTTCTACTGTTGGACACTGGGAGCTCAGTACAACCACAGTATTCTATTACTGGAGGACACTCGGAGATGCCCATTAATAGTAGAAATACAGTTTGGATGATACAAGAATCATTTACGATTTACATTTGATATAATGTATACAAACAACCAACCAAAGGCAGAACCAACAGTAGTGTGCAATTGGTGCAATGGGCTATGTGACGCTGTACCACAGAGACCTGCCCAGGGCGGGACAGATAGACGGGGGGCATCGGTAGGTTCAAAGAGAGGAGGGGAAGGAGAGGGAAGAGTTACAGATGGTTAATTGTAAACTAACGTTGAGGCTTGAGGAGCAGGAAATGACAACACTGCATTTCCTCTCCTTCAGCACGCCTCAGCTCGGGAAAGTTAATCTGGACTTCCTTCCTGTCCCGGTAGACCTGACCTGATAGCACGCAGCGATGATGATGTTCAGTCAAGGCTGTACAAGCTAGCTAACTGAGTTTCCTAATCATTCTCATAGCATACACATCTAGATCGTAGCTTTAATGAATAAATACAAAATTTAATACACACAAAAAACAATATCTATTAATACTGTGGCAAAACCAATTGCTCCTCGGGGACAAATAAAAGGTCTTGAATCTGAATCTCGAATACAAACAGAATAAATCCACAATACAGACAGAATAAAATCACAATACAAGTACAACATAAACACAATAAAGCCACAATACAAACACTAAAAAAATTATAAAAAACACAATACATACAAAATAGTAACACAATGCAACTACAATTAACACACAAAACAAAGACACAATATGAACATAATAAAAACACAATACAAACAAGCAGACAATGTCCCCAAGTTGGGGGTCTCTGCTTTGACGGTGTTGTAACAGCTGTCCAGGGTCGCTCCGACTGCTCTGCCTCTCCTCCACTGCTTCTCTCTCCTTCTTGCTCTACTCCTCTTCTCTCTCCTCCTCTCTCTACTCCTCTTCTCTCTCCTCTCTCTACTCATCTTCTCTCTCCTTCTCTCTCTACTCCTCTTCTCTCTCCTCTCTCTACTCCTCTTCTCTCTCCTTCTCTCTCTACTCCTCTTCTCTCTCCTCTCTCTACTCCTCTTCTCTCTGTTCCTCTCTCTCCTTCTCGCTCTACTTCTCTTCTCTCTCTCCATTTCTCTCCACTCCTCTTCTCTGAATGGAGAGAGAGAGAGAGATTAGATCAGATTGATTTGAGGGTCGAGAATGGAGACTCTGAGTTTGTTTAGACTTCCTCTACTGCTGTGGTGGCTACCGCCATCATCATTATCACCACCCTGTGTACGCACACACATACAAAGCAGCAGATGGTGTGTGTGACCTGTACTGCATGTACTATGCATTTTACCATAGCAACAGACAGCTGTTTGTGTGTTGATGTTGTGTTGGCCTTCTCCAGCGGGTCCCTGGTAGCCAAGAGAGTGATGTATCCACCTGATTGGCTGAGGACACACAGTGATGGATGATACAATATATGATTGGTCGAGGACAGCCTAAGGTCATGTTTGGCCTCTGGGTTAGAGGCGGGGTCATTTTGTTTCTAGCTCTGATTAATAACAGGGTCAGCATCTTCCAGCTTGTTGTTGCGTTGTGGGAATTACTCTTAACATTCTTCTACAGATTGCGTTTTCATTTTCTGCTCCCAATTCATCAAAATTGGAAATGTCATGACATTTACCAGACCGCTGATATTTAGATGGATATTAAAAAGTTTGCGAAGGTTTCGATTTTGAACTGCTGGTTCAGGGAGAATCTATTAGCGCTTTGTTCAGCATCAGGAATTCAAAGCAGGAGACGGCTTTGTGAGAGTTTGCTGAGCAGGCAGACAGGCGTGTACGTACCTGCACGCCACGTGGGCATCTACCTGTGCTGTGTCTACCTGTGCTGTATCTACCTGTGCTGTGTCTACCGGCACTGTAGTCTACTTACCTTCTGTCACTTGCTGCACTTTGTAAAACAACCTGCTAAACAAACTATCACAAGCACATTTAACTCCTATAATCAAAATGAATTGTTGATTAAATACAATTATTGGACAAATCAGAAACCTCCTTCTGATAATATGTTGTTATTTTTTATGGAAATGACATTCTGAAAGAAGTGTCTCGTTTTCCTTTGCAGGCCATTGATTCCCGCTCTAGGTGTGAGTCTTTCCACCTCGAATCCGTTCCTCCATTCATTCAGTAGTTACCGAAATGTATTGAATGATACATGAATTCACCCCTTCCTCAGCTGAACCACTCTGGCGTGTGCGTCAGTTAGAATGAGAGCGTTGTGGTCGGTGTGTTACCGAGAGAGGTGGAATGTTCTCCTCATTAGTTCAGTCTCAGGGATGTCTTTCTTGTTGCCGTGGAGATGGGTTGACCCTGCCCTCCAGGTGACGACCTCTGGTATGATTACATTCCATCACCATGTTTGTCAATCTTTATCCTTCCTCTTCGTCCCAAAAGACAGTGGTACCACCAGTGAATACAATCTCTCTTTCTCTCTCTGGCTCCATGTTTACTGTGTTTACATGCCTTTTCTTACTACCCTTTTGTTTCCTCTCCTTCATGTCGTTCACTTTATACTGTATACCTCCAACTCTTCAGTCCTGGGGGATTCTTTCTGTCACCTGAGTGGCTGCTTCGCTTCAGAATGAGAGGCGTATTTCCTGCATCAGCACTTCTCTGAGACACTGAAGCTGAAGTTTGATGTTCAAATTACTTGGAGTAGTTTTACTGTGCTGCAGTAAAAATCTGCAAGACTGGATGTCTGCTCTCTGGGCTGTCCAATTATGTGTGTGTGTGTGTGTGTGTGTGTGTGTGTGTGTGTGTGTGTGTGTGTGTGTGTGTGTGTGTATATACATAAAGTGTGTTGAGACTCAGGGCCAGAGGCTGTGAAGTGTGTGTCTGTGTCTATATAAGTGTGTCATTGTGTGTCAGTGAGGTGTGTGTGTGTGTGTGTGTGTTTGTTTGTCAGTATAAAGTTTGTTTATTTGTTTCATTAGAAGTTTGTGGAGTTTAAAACAGAGAGACACGCAGTGTTTCTGCTCGATGCATGAGCAGTGATCGTGAGGAGTGGTTGGTACAGTATGTTCCCAAATCGACAACAGACCACTCCCCACATCTGGAGACAGATCCGGGCCAAAACAGCTGGATGAAACCAGACCCTTATTTTTTTATAGGGATTTAAGATATATGCACATGGTGAGTGCCCACAAAAGCATTGTATGCTAGGTTGGGTTGAATATAACCAGCAGAAGAGAATAAAACAAAGCTGTAATCTGAGTGGATCTGCTTCTAGAGGTCTGCGTTAACCAAACCAATGTAGAGAATCCGGATTGACGCCAGGTTGGGGGCTCCAATGTTCATCTCCATAGGAAGATATTGGCAACGCTGGTAACGTCAAGCTGGAAGCTCATCATGCGTTCACAGCTTTAAAGTTTTCCGCTGGTCCGTGAGCCAGGATAGAAGGCCAAATAACTCAGCACCGAGTCTGTTTAGCAGGACCTGTCTCGTAAACCGATGTGCTAACAATGACAAACAGACCTAAAAGTATTCACAGAAAGGTATATTGAGGTATTTATGGCAATGTAGCTCTCACTTTGTGTACCCTTCAAGTAAGCAGTTGAAGGGTAACCACTGTAGAGTAACCACTATAGAGAATCTCCGGCAGTGTGTGTTTAGTATGAGGTCATTTAACGGTCAACTACAGAAGTTTTAGTGATCTTTAAATAATTAATAAAATGTCTGAAATACAATGTGATGTTATGCAGTCACAACTGCCCTTTTTTTTAATAAGTTATTTATTTATCAAGCGATATTATACAGTTAGATATTTATAGAATTGTGTTTTAAGAAACATAACCAATCAAACTCTGTAATATTTATTTGGCAAAATGTAAGTTGCTCTGTGGCATGTCTAGAAATACATGTGACGTCTGTAGATGATGTCACATGACAACTGCCACCGCTGACTACAATCATAACCCACATAAATAACCCACATGAACTAATAACAGGTTTCTGTGATCCATGCACTGTAAGCCGTGTGAAGTGAGTGGTCTACTGTCATTGTTGTCATTCATCAGACGCTTTAATCCAAACTGAATGAGAACAATCCGAATATGCATCCAAGTTGGAGTAGCGACAAAAACAAAGTGCCAACAGCTGCACGATCAAGTTTAAAAACAAAAACAACTAGACAGAATGTAGAGTAGCAATAGAAGGAATTAGAACACACAAATCAGAATTCATTATTTTTCTAATGAAATTGAGATCTCCTTTATTAGAGGTAGTGGAAAATGGTATTGCTTATATATAAGTTCCATTAGAGATAGAACATTTCAAACAGCGATCAGAGCAAACTATTACAAGCTATACCACGCCCACTATAGTGGGCGTTGTATCTGAGCAGATCCACAGAACCAGACCAGCTTTGATGGGCTGTTCTCTGGCAGCATGTGGCCTGTTAGCCTGCTGTCTCCTGTCTGGACTCAGAGGGTAATTACAGACTCCTAGCCGTTGTGGGTGGCCATCTTGGATCTAGACATGGTTTTGCGTTCACAGCTTCAGTTAAAGTTCCTACTGAACAAACAAACTGAAACGCTGCTGTCTTATAGTAGCTCTGTGGAAACTTTAATACAGAGCTGTTTAAGATGTTTTTAAAATAAAGTAAGAGGCGTGTACTTTTGTTTCAGCATATCCCCTCATATACACCTGTGGCTTATTCTGAAAGAGCAAAAAGCCCCACAACAGAACCCGTCAATTATGTCGGTTTCAGGGACAGAGCTAAAGGTTAGTGGCAGCGATGGGGGGGCTTTTACTTTGACAGAGAGAAAAACACCCATCATACCCAGTCTCTCTCAGTGGTGTACTAGAGCAGTAATCATCTCTACAGCCCAACACTCTTTTAAGGAATGATAGGAACAGGTTTCTGATGTTTACCGCTGCATTTTCATTCACTGACATCCGCTTACTCTCTCTCTCTCTCCTCTCTCTATCTCTCTTTCTCTCCCTCTCTCTATCTCCATTTATCTCTATTTATCAGTCTTTCATTCTGTCTCTCATTATCTACATCTCTTTCTCCCCCTTTCTCTGTCTCACCTTCCTTTGCCTTCCAACTTCCCCATTACTTATTATATTCTACCTCTCTCTGTCCGTCCTCTCCCTCCTCCCTCCTTGGCTTCCTCCCTCTATCTTTTTACTCCTCCCTCGCTCTCTTTCGGTTCAAGAATCTCCAAGCTTTATTAGGAAATATCCAATATTGCGGCTCCATTCCATCCAGTCATATCAAATCTGTAATATCTGGTAAGGAACTCGCTCTCTAGGAACTATTGCATCAGGATAGGAACAAAAAATCCCAGTTTAGCAGCAGACTTCACTGTCATAGTTTTGTGTACGATTAGTTTCGATTTAGTGATAAAGCTTTGAACTGTTCAAGATGAAATTAAAGAAAGGGTAAAATAATCTTTCCATAGCAGTTGTCTTCTTTAAGTCTACAGACAAACCGAGTGACACAGAGAGACAGACAAAAGAGTTGAACAGGAACTCATATCATCTCTAATTGCTGTTATGCTCTACAGCCAGCTGCTTCTCTGTGAAGGCTTGCTCCCCCCCAACACACACACACACACAGACACACAAACAAGCACACACACACACACACACACACACACACACACACACACACACACACACACACTATGATACACCTATCAACACACATTCAATAATGTCCTGCCACGTTGACAAACACACACACACACACACACACACACACACACACACACACACTATGATACATCAACACACATTCAATAATGTCCTGCCACGTTGACAAACACACACACACACACACACACACACACACACACACACACACACACATTCAATAATGTCCTGCCACGTTGACAAGCACACACACACACACACACACACACACACACACACACACACACACACACACACAGACACACACAGACACATGCATGCTTATATATGCACAGACAGTCAGACAGCCAGAAAGACAGACAGACAGACAGAGAAAGAGTCAGTGTGGTTACACCTCTTCCTCCTCCATCCCTGCCCTGACATCATGGGTTGGACTGCTACTGGTCACAACTCAGTACGGAAAACGCCACGTAGCATCACATCTTCTCTCTCTCTCCCTCTCATGTCTCCCTCCTCCCTCTCTCCTCTCCCCCAGCTGTTTGTCATCTCTGTGCTCACCACAACTGTGGGAACAGACTGGAGCAGTCGAGCCCAGAGGGACCCAGAGCTGGAAAGCATGGCCGTGGGTGCCAGGGATCGGGATTAGATTGCTCTGGCCAGGCGCTGCAGCAGGTGTGTTAATCACGGTCTAGATGAGGTGTCTGTTCCAGATGCCAGGAACTCCTTATCCCGCTTCTCCCCTCTTCCTTCTCCCCATCCTCCTCCTCCTCCTCCTCGCTGCGCTCTGTTTCCCTGGTACAGAAGGGTTCTCTTGGGAATAGATAACACATTTAGAAACACCCACACAATTAAACCGTCACCATATTTGTGCTACTATTTACTGTTTAATTAAGCTTTCTCCTGGGAATTGTACACAAACAACATTAAATATTATAGTATAATATAATAGCCTCACCCTATCTGTATGCTATGCCATGCTTTAGAATATCCTTTGAAGAAAACTCCACCACATTGTTATTCTCAGTGCAGTTGAAGACTTAATGAAGTATTTGTGTGTGTGTAGGAGAGGGTGTGTAGGTATTGAACCAAGTGCAGGGATATCTAGGGTTCTAGAGCAATGTATGCAATTAAAGTTCAGTTAAGTACAGCTAGAAAAAAGCGAGAAAATAATAGTGAATAGTGTGTGCATGAAAAAAGCGTAAATACTGGTAGAATAAATGATCAAAGTTAGTATAAAGTTCAGATAAGACAATCGGATATAGAAATCTGAGGTATCAAGGTTGGTTAAACGTTAAGCGTGCATTAAGGGATTTTTCCCACAAAGCCCGTCTGGCCTTTGTAGGATTATAACCCTGGCTGAGAACCATGGGGTCTCCAGCCACGGTGGGAGCATAGGGTTAATGCCGATGGCCCTCCTCCTCGCCGGAGAGAAGGGAAGGAGGGGGAGGAGGGGAGGTGGGCTGGGGTGGGCCGTCCCACTGAGGATGTCTCGTGTGTAAACTTGTCTCTCAGTTAGAACTCCCCTGGCCTGACAACATCTCACTTCTCTCTTGATTGCTGGTGTGAAGCTGAAGGTAAGAGAGACCCTTCCTCGGATAGCGCCCACCTCAGGGTGGGACCCTGCTTTATGTTTGTGTGCGCTCTTGTTGGTTAGTGTAGTGTTGGAGTTAGAGGGTTAAAGAAATCCTTGCAAATGATGAGTGATTGAGTGATTGTCCAGTTTGTCAGGGTTTGGATAGGAAAGCAGTGGGCTGAAGTACATATTTATGGCAAAAAGTTTTTCAAACTTGAAAACTGTGTTACTTCCACTAATTCAAAATATTAATTCCTATATGCTGGGCAAGTGCAGAAGCACATTTGTAATGTTTAAATTACAATGTTTTTTGTTTGTTGTAGTTGTACTTTAACCATGTTAAAGGAAAGATTTGTGGGTGTTCAGATAAAATAACTGGTGTTAGAAAATAAACTACTTTGAGGTTATTCGACCGTTTATGTTTTATTTTACCAACACAACACCTGTTGGAATGGAATAGGATCCTTGGGTTTATGTGAATTACCTGAAGGCCTGATCTCAACCTGTATTTTAGCTTATTTCTGTGCGATGACAGGTGAGTTAAACATTGTATATGCCATTGTATATATATACAGATGTAGCTGTAAACACTGTATGCACATGCACACACACCCACACACCACATTAGCTGTGAACTGTTCAAGAGGAACCTCTGGTGTTCTGAAAGAGCCTGGCTAGAGGCAGCCATTGGTCAGTAAACAGTCTGTGGTTTAGAGGTTCATTCTGCAGAAAACCCCAAACAATGAGGAAGTATTGTGTGCCACATAGGCAAGGGGAGGGGAGAGAAGGAGAGGGTGGGAGAGAGAGAGGGAGGGAGAGAGAGAGAGAGAGAGAGAGAGAGAGAGAGAGAGAGAGAGAGAGAGAGAGAGAGAGAGAAAAGGGGGATGGGAAGAAATTCCACAGAGCCTGAGAAGGTAGTGGAACAGTTTCTTAGTGACAAAAACTTCCCTTCTCTCACTTTTATTTTTTGCTTAAAAGTTCCCTCCCTCTCAATCTGTGTCTACCTCCCTGCACCCCCCTCCCCTCTCTTACTCTTTCTCTCTCTCAACCTCACATTTTTTCCACATTTCTCCATCTCTCATTCTTTCCTTCTACTCTCCACTTAGCCTTCTCCCTTCGACTTTTTCTCTTGCGCTATCTCTCCCTCTCTCTCTGTCTTTCTCTGTCTTCTATCCCGTGTGAAGGTATGCGGGTTGTCATGGCAATCGGTTCCCAGCTGTTTGAACGCTTTGTGTCCAGCTGTGAGCTGTCCGTCTCTCTTCTGTCAAACTAAACACACATTGACAAGGATATTAGAGGGAGAGACAGACATACACAAACAGAGAGAGAGAGAGAGAGGGACAGATGGGAGGAGACAAACAGAGAGCGCGAGAGAGAGAAAGAGAGAGAGAGAGAGAGAGAGAGAGAGAGAGAAGGGAGAAAGGTTTAGTTTGCAGTGGATCTTCACTATTAAACTGAATGATGTGCCTGCAGCCTCCAGCAAAACTCACCCTTCTTCCAGGCTTCTCAGTGGGTAATGTTGAGGTTAAGCTTAGCACAATGAGAGGAGCAGAGTGAAGGATGAGAGAGAGAGAGAGAGAGAGAGAGAGAGAGAGAGAGAGAGAGAGAGAGCGAGAGAGAGAGAGAGAGAGAGAGAGAGAGAGAGAGAGAGAGAGAGAGAGGAAGTAACAGAAGGGAACGTTTGTTGAATCTCCCAAAGCAGCCTACTTCTCTGCCAGAACACAAAGGTTGGAACACCGTACACTATACATCACAGAACAATGTACATATAACAGGGGGCGGAAAATCATAGGAAATGACATAACTGCTTTTATTTTCTCCAATTTTTCTGCCACACTGACAGAACTGCCGTTTCTTTTATGAAACAAAGTCAATATTTTGAGTTACATCTTGAAGTGGATGTGAGCTTGCTCTCATACCTCCTCATCTCGGGAGGAAGTATAAGCTGTATGGCCAGAAGTTGACTAAAGCGAGCAGGAAGAGGCTTCTGGTCATATCGACTGTAACACCTTTGCGACCCCCTATGGTCCTAACAGGTGGGTCTGCTGTCATGTCACGTGACAACCCCTCCCCACCCCACCCCCCACCCTAGGGTGTTTGATTCCATCCATAAGCAGGGGGTGACTTTGCTCTCCCTCAACACTGGCCTTTGTCCATTTTCCCCTCACCACCACCCCTTCCCCTCACCCTCCAATCAGCGTTCCACAGGGACCTGTGATCCGCCGCCTCAGGATCTGGTTTCCAGCCCTGGCAGGGAGCTTAAGGACTGGGGTCCACTGGGGGGGATGGAGTTCACGCCGTAGGCTGAAAAACCCATTAATGTCTCAGCTGCAAGTTCAGCCCCCGGGAAATCCTGAAAATCTGATCTTGTCCCGTATCGGCATTCATATGCTGATATCTGTATATAGAGAATATGTAAAAGGGTAACCATAAGGAGTCCAAAAAGAAGAGAAGGAAAAAGCTTGAACCAAAGCCGAGGGGGAAAAGGAGAAAGCCTTGAGAAGGAACACTCTTACACAACAAGGAGAGAGAGACAGAGAGGAAGGGAGAGAGAGGGGGTGGGGGGTGGGGGGGGGGGGAAAGGACGAAGTACTGAAGAGTCTCTGTCTGTTTCCTGAAATTTCAGGGTTGGTCAGGAGTCCGCGTCTGTGTGCGTTGACGACGTGTTCTTGGCGTGTTTACAGGGTGAACAGGAAGACACGCAGACGGATGCGCCATTCTGTGTGTCTGCCAAACTGCTCTCAAACCCACCTGTTAGGTCACCTCGCCAAGCATTTAGGAAAAAGAGCGAAGGCTGGTGGCTGGAGAGAGAGAGAGAGAGAGAGGTGTTGTTGACTGTTCAGGCGTTGTGTGCACCCAGCATTAGCTTGCTTACCAAACACATCTTCCAAATTAAATGTTTTGGGAGGGTCTAAAAAGGGCCCTCTTTATGAGTTTCCGTTTGACTAGCAGCGCCGTCCAGATAAAACAGTCTGTTCTGCTCTTACGTCTTCTCACACTTCAGACAGGAAGACCCGAGACGGAGACTGTGCACCCGTCCAAATCCAACATTGGGCTTCCAGACAGGAAAATAAAAAAGATCATTCTCTCTGTAATCATATTTTACCGTTCCATCTCTTCAGCTTTGAACACCCATCATGTTGGTGTTTGTTTCAATGAGTTTTCCTACATTTGGTGCCTGAAACACACCTGTTTTCTTTCTTTGTCTGCTTTATTCATTGAAGGAAAAGCCTCTGCTTGCTCCAGAAGTGGTTTGTTTGGAGTTCTGCCAGACTACCAGTAGTTTTCCAGGGCCAGACTTTGGCTGGACCAGTCCTGGACCTCTGAATAACACAGGTCACCATTGTAGATGAAGTCGCCTTTCGCCACAATCTGGTCTCAAATCTGGATTAGTAATGAAAGGATTAAACCATGCATATAGGGTTTCACATGATGTCACGCACATTCCAAGCCGCATTGGCACTTTTTCTCAATTTTAATAATAATACAACTGGTTGCTTGCTTACTCCAGAACTGTCGGCCAAGAAGTGCCAAGATGGACTTGAAATCTACTTTTGGAACTTAACATAACATTATTGATACCCTCCCTTTCTTAAAGGGATAGTTCAGGATTTTGGACATCAGGTCTCATTTCCAAGTGAGCCTGTGTGTTATTTATCATTCATTCATTCACTTTTCATTCAGTCCTTCTATTTGCAGAAATCGCTGGTGCTAGGCTAGAGCAAGTCGAGGGGAACTGCTAGTCTGCCAATAAAAACAGTTTTACCCACTCCTGAGGCAAACCAATTATAATGCCCGACTATCGATGTAAATGTCTGTGTTGATAGAATAGTGTTAGAAATAGTGTTAGAAATGTTAGCTGTAGTGAATGAGAAAGTAGTCCGCCAAAATGTAATGTGATCATTGCGATACAACAAAAGTTTTATTTCTAATATTATTCTATCAACACAGACATTTACATCGATAGTCGGGCATTATAATTGGTTTGCATCGGGTGTACTTTGGAGTGGGTTTTTATTGGCAGGCTAGCAGTTCCCCTTGACTTGCTCTAGCCTAGCACCAGCAATTTCTGCAATTTCTGCAAGGACTGAAAACTGTTGAAAACGGTCTCCAATGATAAATAACACACTGGTTCACTTGGAAATGAGACCCGATGTCCAAAATCCTGAACTATCCCTTTAAGAGCTGGGAAACTATGAAGCCACCAACACACTAATTAGGGGGTCATCGCTATGTTCCCCGGGTCCTATGTTCCCCGCTTTGTATGTGAATCCGGAAGAATCATGAATATTAGGGTTACGGTTATGGTTATGGTTAGGGTTAGGGTGAGGGTTACGGTTAGGGTGAAGGTTACGGTTATGGTTAGGGTTAGGTTTAGGGTTAGGAGTCAGCGTGTGAGTTTGCCTGACAGGCTGCCTGTCCAATACTAGCGCTTGAGGCAGAACTTTTTCCGGATTCCGCCTACGAAAAACACAGTCGCGACTGGGGAACATAGGACCCGGGGAACATAGGTACGCTCCCCTAATTAGCCTAGGGTAGGCAATTACATTTCAAAGCATTTTTGGACATATTTGTTGAAATTCTCTTTACATCTCTTCAGCAATCAATGAATCAAATGCTCTGAGAAAAAAACAAAACAATTCGATCCGAATGAAATTATGGATGTCCTACCTGTCTGTCTACCTACCTACCCACCCGGCTACCTGCATGCACTCATCATGCATAACCTGAGTCTTCCACAAGGCTAGGCAGAACTTTCCCTAAAGCTAGCAAGCTAGTCGTGTGTTTTGGGGCAGTGGCTTTGGCCTGAATGGAGGGTAGGGATATTTTCGGTGGGATACTTTCTTTAAATGTCGCTCACTCTGGCTGGTTTTTCTAATTTGCTGATCATTAGCTTTAAACTAATAACCCTTTGACATTAACTCATTGAGAAGATTGATCAGAGACACACAGTCTTCTTTAGGCTCTGTCTGCTACATCATGGGGCATGAAAGCAGTTCAATGTTGAACTCCCCTTCATCGTCTGCCTTGCTCAAAGACACTGAGGCAGGTGTTGATGGATGATAGAGGGTTCTAAATCTCTGCCTTTCTTTTAACAGATTCCTACATCCGTACTCAGGTTTAAAAGAGCTTCATATTTTTTATGACAAGCATGTTCTTCAGACTAGAGACAGCAAGGGTGAAGTTCTTCCCCCGACTCACAAATTACTCTGACCCTGACTATTCCTGCCAGTACATGTAGTAAAACATTAAGGCTGAAGATTGCTAAAGCATAACTCTGTTTTAGAGATGAAGAAAAATTGTAAAACCCAATTAACTGTTAAAAAAACCCATTGCACTCAAGCAAAGATGCAAAACAGAGTCCTGCACCAAGGAATTAAACTAAATTACTAGCAGGAAATGTGTCCATGGGTGTAACTATTCCCAAATATCTCTCGTTAAATATGGTGGAAGGCAAATACATTTGTGTTGCTTGAGGCTTCAAAAACAACTAAACACTGTCAACAACTCCAAGAATCTCTGCAGGTGCCCGGAGTAAAGTTCAGCACATTTAACGGCACCTGTCCCTACTTGTTATCCCATTCCACCCAACCACTCACAAACACACGCACATTCATTGGCACACATACTTGCAACACCTTTAAATGTCAAACCAATTTTCCCAAATCTTAATTAAGTTAATTCAGAAATCGCTTACTAACAATGAGGACAAGTTCAGCACCTGTCAAAACAATTTTCTGGTATTCTCCTAACCATCCAACTTGTTAAGAACATCAGTATTCAGTGGTTGCCTATTGATTTTTTGCTGTCAGTTTAAATCCTCCTAAGTCCTTGCCTTGGGGTCAGGAATTTCAACCAGTCTCTTAAGAAGATTATTCCCCTTTTAGGATCCCCCCAGGCGGCTATTAGCTTACAAACTATGTTGATTGTCACAGCTATGACTGATTGGTGTGTATTGAGTGTAAGTTTGACTATTTAGGCTACTACTACTTACTGAACAATTCAGAATTGTACAAGTATTACAGGGAAACTAGAGACATGACCTTACAGGGACAAAGGATACATAAAACCAAAGGAAATGATTTGATCCATAGCACCCCATGTCCCCCTACCACCCCTATTTACAACCAGTCCTCAGATCCCCAGTGCTCAACCAGATCTGGATTGAACATACCATCAGCTCTAGAAGTGGAGGAGGACATAATAACAGTTTAGCCAGAGAGAGAGAGAGAGGGGAAAGAAAGCCCAGAGAAGAATGTGTTTCAACAAAGAGCTCTTCTGTTTCATCCAGTAGATCCAGGGAGGAGGAGAGGAGGGGAGGTAGGGTATCATGTCACCCGACAGTGAGTGTCCAGAGCTTGTGGTCCTCGAACCAAGAAATAGCACGTAACAGTGCAGAAAGTCTCATCCATTCCGCCACAATAACAGTTCCTAAGCCGAGTGGAGTTAGTTGAAGTTATTTGTTCAGTCAAAGCTTCACAGTAACCATATGAGGAACTTCAGTCCCTCCATGTTGTTGCCCTTAAAAGGTTTAATATGATCTAGGTGTGGAGAGCCATAGATAATGTCACCTAAATATAAATACATATTTTGGTAATGTAGAAACACTGCACTCTTTCTGTCAGAAAATGAAAAAAGGTGGGGTATTTCTTACAAAAATAAACTGTACAAGGGTGCTGCTTTCTAATCATCAAAAGTTATTTAGTAAAGTTAATTTAGCAGAACGGGTCGCAGGGTTGGGGAATTGAAACAGAGGCGGCACATACAGAGAGTTAGCCTGGATGGAGAGTTGAACTGAGAGAAAGAGAGAGAGAGAGAGAGAGAGAGAGAGAGAGAGAGAGAGAGAGAGAGAGAGAGAGAGAGAGAGAGGCGTTAGGACACATCAGTAAGGACTTCAGACAATCTGAGGTCCCAGTAAACGGCAGCGAACACTGAGGGGTTTGTAGACAGAGCTGGACGGCTTCCATCCTCCACTATGAGATGAACGAGTTGACATATTCTAGAGGGCTGTGTTGGTGGATGCCCCTCCGTAGAGGAATCTAGAACTTGGTCACGTAAGGTTTCAATGAGGCCCTTTAGTGTTCCTTAATAATAACTCAAATCATAATCATAATCATTTTCCAAATTAAAAACACTTATAAATAGTTTCCCTTAAGACATTTTGGTTATGGGTCTGTTATTTCTGTGTGTAGTGTGTGTGTATTTATGTTTTTGTGTGTCTCTATGTTTGCGTGTTATGAGGAGTGTTCCGGGTTTATAAATAAGGGTCCGGTTTCTAGTTCGTAACCTGTGGTTGTTGATTGGCTACTAAAGGTGGGTTCTGATTGGCTACCGACAATGGTTTCTGATTGGATACTGAAGCTGGTTTCTGATTGGCTACCGACAGTGATTTCTGATTGGCTGCTCTGTGTGATTTTCTGTTAGATTCTGAGGATGAGGGTTTGGATCGTCTTCGTCCTGTGCCTGGCTGGCCATGCCATGGCTGCTCCCGTGAGTTTACTGTGTGTGTGTGTGTGTGTGTGTGTGTGTGTGTGTGTGTGTGTGTGTGTGAATGCATCAGAGATTTTCATTGAAGACATTTCTGTGTATTCACAAGTGGGTGTTTGTTCACGTGTCAATATGTAAATATTTAACGTACGTGTGTGTGTGTGTGTGTGTGTGTTGACTCCTCCAGACAGAGGAGGAGCCCATCATGGAGGAGGAGCCCATCATGGAGGAGGAGCCCATGGTAGAAGAGGAGCTGGTCGTTGAGGAGTCTGTTCCCAGGGAGGTCCGTTGCTAGCTGATGATCATGATCACATTTCTTCCCAACTGTCTTCTGTGACTCTTAATAGCATATTGTTTTTAACACCACGCAGTCCTAATAATGTGTTTGTTGTCACCCAGTCTTTGTTCTACTATGGTATGGTCACCATTGTGATAAATCCATTATGTCCAATAATTATCTCTCTCCTAAAATATGTCCAATAGTTATCTCTCTCCTATAAATACAATTCCAGTATCAGGGTTAGGGTTAGACAAAACACAGTTAAATAACGATCAAGCATCTCCTCCAATGTCGATTTGTCCAAAAACAACCACTACTTAGATCTAGACTACTAGAACTTTCCCTCTCACTTTAAACACGCTCACATGATCTTTTTGAATGCATCCCAAATTTGTTTATTTGTAGAGGGACTATTTTGAGGTCTGGATGAACAGCAGCTGAACAGGGATGATGTGATTTCAGGGCTTCCGTTCAGAACAACATTTTTTCAGTTCAACTTCACAGATTTTGCAATTGTTCTTGTAAGTAACATTGTCACAAAATCAGTCATAAATATCTTGCCATTGTTTTCACGATGATCATGTTTATGAAAAGAGTACTAGAGTCACTACAGACTGCAAACAGCAACATAAAATATAGTTAGTGAATGCATTGTAAATGGACCTAAATGTCCAGAAGGAAACTGGTTTAACAGCTTCCTGCCACCGAGGATCCCACAAACATTAAATATTAAATATAGCCAGCGGGCCAGAGGGCTGGGCCGCCTGCCTCATGAGAACCAGATGTGAGAACACTCTCTCTCTCTCTTTCTCTCTCTCGTTCTCTCTCTCTCTCTCTCTCTCTCTCTCTCTCTCTCGTTCTCTCTCTCTCTCTCCTCTCTCTCTCTCTCTCTCTCTCTCTCTCTCTCTCTCTCTCTCTCTCTCTCTCTCTCTCTCTCTCTCTCTCTCTCTCTCTCCTAAACGTGTTGTCCTTCAGTGAGGACTCTCTCCTTCAACATTTAGTGGTTTCATTTTTCCTTCAAGAAACCAGGGCTATTTCAGTTGTCAGGGTTAAGTGGACTTTGGTAGACAAACAGCACAGAAATATCAGATAAAATCCTTTAGTGTTCATACAGAATTTTGCATCCTGCGCAGAGAGTGCCACCGTTAATATGTTAGCCAAACACATTCTTTATAATTCGTCTGTAGGAGGAGCCAGCTGTTTTGTCTCAAAGGAAGGACATTTATTTCCTGGTCCTCCCAGAAACTCTCCTGGTGACTTGGATCGAAAAATCTCCTTGGAAAATGTTTTCTACCCTCTTCTGTGACAGAAGTGAATTATTTTTCCTTAATCATGTGTCCTGACGAATCACATCAGGTCGTGGTCTGACCACCAGGTGTTTGACGCATTACCTATTCCCATGTTGTCATTGTTATGTCATCCTGATGTCATTGCTCCACTCTGACCACGTGTGTTGCCCCCCAGGAGGACACGGTGGGCATGAACCCTGTGCAGATTGAGACCGGAGAGTTTGACGAGGCCATCCAGATCGAGGAGGACTTCCCAGCTGAGAGTAAGTGCACGTGACCACACATACAATGCATACACTCAAACACACAATCCCGCATGTTTGCATTCATTTCAGCCAGTTCCACTGACAGCAGCCACGGATTTGAGCTTTTAGCTGGGTTAGTTTACAGCTGTGTTAGCCTGATATTTATCGTTCTGCCAACAGTAGTGAACTTTAACATACATGACATGATAGTATGGCTCCTTCCATGCTGTTTGATCTGAGACACCTCGGCTCAACTCTGCGGGCAGATCGTCATAATGACTGCCTGACTCTCCCATGGGAGGGCTGTAATCATCTTCTCCTCCCAGGCTACAGTCACGTATTTGTGTAGCAGGCCACAGGTCTGTGGCCGCAGGCTTCCTCTGCGGTGCCAACACTTATGGCTGCCAGTCAGTCCTGGCATAAACAAAATCGCTGATGTGTTGATTTAATATAGAACCCAGCGGAAAGGCAGTGCAAACCCAAGCGGGAGGAGAAGTAAACATAAATAAATAAATAAATAAATAGTGAAAATATAAAACTGATTTAAAAAAAGATCAAAGTAGTGAGTTGTGGGAACATTCTAGAGGGCGGAAAAACGTACAAGAAGGATAGTGTCATCTGCAAAGAAGCTACATTTTCCATGCACTCTTGTTTTACAAAACATGTGGTAGGAATATATTATTCTTGGTGTGTACTGTCAACCTGACCTAAAATTGAAAGCAGAAGGGCTGCATTAACAGAACGTTGATACATTGGTTACCTGTAGACCCCTGCTTGAACCACCACTGCAAGAAAGGTAAGGTGTGCGAGATTGACGAGGACAACAGCCCAATGTGCGTCTGCCAGGACCCCTCCAGCTGCCCCGCTGCCATGGGAGAGTTCGAGCATGTGAGTTTGATTCCCGACTTAAGCAGTCAAATAGTCTAAATGAAATGCTGTGTGGCCCAACTATATGTCTTCTTCACTATTTTTATGTCTCCTTATTTTTTCAGAAACTTGTATAGACAAGCATAACTTAGTTTTGGTTGATAAATGGGAAAATCAGCACCATCTGTGTGCCAGATACTATCATCCCCTGTTTTTTTTTACATCAGTACCTCTTTATGTACTCATTTTGTATCTAAGTGTAATATACTAGATAAGTGTAGTATACAAATGAAAATTAAAAACCTCTGCTTTTGATCCTGACAATTTTGCGGCTTTGGTTGAGAATACAAATCCTTAATATATGACCATAAAGGTATTAATCCGCCCTCCTCTTCACTGTGTCCAGGTTTGCGGAACCGACAACAAGACCTACGACTCATCCTGCCACTTCTTCGCCACCAAGTGCGCCCTGGAGGGAACCAAGAAGGGACACAAGCTGCACCTGGACTACCTCGGAGCCTGCAAATGTGAGTGGGACCAAAAGCTTGCTTCAGAAAGTCCTAAATCCAGACATGTTTTAAGCTCCAGCTCTACACTGACCCGTAATGGTCTGGGTTCTTGTTCTGGCCAGGCTCTTACATCATATCCTGAGTTGTTACATTACTTTCTGACCTGTCAGCTAGTGTGCTGTTGGAAGTACAAACCTAACAGAAAAGACACAGAACGTTTTCTCTCATTTTCTTCACGTCTAGTTGTCATGCTTCTCTCATGGAATAGAATGGAATAGAATTGAACAGAAAAGCGTTATCTTTGAAGTGTAGTCTATGTACGACCTGGGGGAGCCATGGGAAATGGGAGGAGCCATTGGGGGCCCAGCACCTAGCGCTACCCTGACAGGCTTCAACACAGCCCTGGGAGAATCTGTCCAGACATGCAGTCCTCCTCAGGTCTCTTGCTGGAGCTCAAACCCAACTCCCTGGTAGAGAGTAGGGGGTGGTGAGGTGGGACCAAAGGGACTGGATGGAGCTTGAGGTGATGCCAGAAAGAAACAGAGACTGTGTGAAGTATCTGGATATTAGCAGATATTTATGAATAATGAACATTAAGATCGAGCACTGTTTGATTTTTCTGTTGTTTTTTTTAATAGTGGAAGATTTTCAATTTAATTTCTTACTATTTTCATCTTGTTATGGAGACAGGGACATGGTTGGCTGAAATGTTCTGGATTCAAACCCTAATGTCCACAGTGTCAATAAGCAAGATGCCTTAAACATCCTACTCTTTAATTGTATCTAAAAACACAATTCAAAAACAAGGATTCATGATCCCATGTTCTTCAACTGAATGTTCTAACTTAACTGTGTCATGTTCTTCAAATGTACCTAGTATAACCTATTACTGTGTGTTCTATGTGTTCACCTGTATGCCCTATAGTGTGTCTGTATCTTCTGTATCTGTATCAGGTTCTATGTATGTTACTGTATGGTCTATGTGGTAACATGCACCTGTACCTCCTTTGTGTTCTCTGTGTGTAGTCCTGGAGACCTGTGTGGACACTGAGCTGAGTGAGTTCCCCCTTCGCATGAGGGACTGGCTGAAGAACGTTCTGGTCACTCTGTTCGAGCGCGACGAGGACAACAACCTGCTCACCGAGAAGCAGAAAGTCAGAGTACGTCCACATATGATCTCTGAGTACCTGATGAGTACCTTCGCAATACTCTCTGTACTCTTAGTACTACAGGAGTATTACTTGAAGTAATACTAATTACTAAAGTATAAGAGAATAAGTATTAGAGTACTTGAGAATTACTAATACTCAATACTCATTCATACTCTGAACATTTTATACTTTGAAAATTCTAAATGATCTGTCTACTGCAAGTACCTACTCTAGTCTTCTGAATACTGTAGTCATCTGAGTACTCAAGTACTTTAAATACTCTAGTACTCTGAACACTCTAAGCCTCAGGCCCTGAATCCGAGTCTGAATAAATCCTCTGTCTATACCGATGTCTGGCGGAGCTGTAACCCAGGTGTGTTAAATGGTTCAGGTGCAGAAGATCTACGAGAACGTCAAGCGTCTGCAGGCCGGAGAGCACTCTCTGGACCTCCTGGCCCATGACTTTGAGAAGAACTACAACATGTACATCTTCCCCGTGCACTGGCAGTTCGGAGAGCTGGACCAGCACCCCGCTGATGGGTAGGTTTGCACCAATTTATGAACACACAACACACATGAACACAACACACACACACACACACACACACACACACATGCCCCCTTCCTCCCTCCAAATAACAACAGAGAAGTATTAAAGCAGTACAATATTATTCTCTGTGTAATGGTGATGTAGCAGTATCTCAGTGGTAAATATCCATTTAAACTGAATGAAACCGGACTGGTCAAGGCAGTGGGTTCGCGTTGAGGTGCTGGCCATTTGACAGATATAGGTTTAGGGGTTTTCCCTGGCAACCAGCAACAGGAAATTACATCATCACTGTCCATTTCGCAAGTAGCCCTGGGAATAGCAGCTGTCTCAGTCAACCCACCATAAATGAAAACATTAATATCATATTACTATAACTATTTATTTGCTAAATAATAAATCGTTATTATATTGTTTACCTTTGACCCATAATTTGCATAATGTAGCATTAGCAAATATATTAGCATTCAATGTGTGTACATGCGTATGTGTATGTTTATGTGTGTGTGTGTGTGTGTGTGTGTGTGTGTGTGTGTGTGTGTGTGTGTGTGTGTGTGTGTGTGTGTGTGTAGGTTCCTGACCCACACAGAGCTGGCCCCCCTGCGCGCTCCCCTGATCCCCATGGAGCACTGCACCACACGCTTCTTCGACGAGTGTGATGCTGACAGCGACAAGTACATCGCCCTGGAGGAGTGGGCCGCATGCTTCGGCATCAAGGAGCGTAAGTACACACTCACACACACACACTCACGCAACTACACACACACACACACACACACACACACACACACATACACACTAACATCAACAAAAGATCCTGACTGAGTTCACCTCAGTCAGGATCCAATGGTTGTCCTCTTGACTTGTGGACTATCATTTTGGGCCTTACTTGGACAGGATCCATAATTCTATACTACTGAGTAAATTGGCATATACTGTATACACAGTGTAGCATTGGCATCCATAGTTTATATATGCCCAATGTTCTTAGTAGTATAGAAATATGGGAACATGTACAAAACGCACACACACAATCTCATACAGAAACACACCATCTCAAATACACACACACACACACACACATACATACACACTAGGACGCACACACACTTCCACTCACACAGTCAGTCCATTATTTGTCCGTCAGCCTGTCAACGTGTGTGTATGTCATCTGCTCTCCCAACCCTGGTCTCTTTGTTCTTTTCACAGAGGACGTCGATAAGGACATGGTTCTGTAAGATGGACTCGGCAACTCCTGGTTCACTAGTAAATTAAAAAACCCAGTAATGGTGCTAACTGCAGGTTATTTTTGTTTTCTATAACAACCTTTCCTACCTATACCACTAAAACATTTGTTAAAAAAAACTAAAGAAGTGCACAATCTGTACACACCCAATGTGTTTACAAGCAGCTTCCATTCATCTGTTAAAACAAACTCTCCACAAAGACAATTCAAGTGACTCTAAGATGAATAACATCAGACATAAATGTGTTCTGTTCTGTTTGTCAGCTCTGTATAATATCTAATGTGTTTGTTTTTTGGACATTCTTTTGGGCAATAATCTGAAAAAGAAACAAAACGTCCTGCAAAGAGAACAAGTTGTAAAATTAAAAAATAAAGTTTTAAATAAATAAATCCCTCTGCTTGCTTCCTGACCACGGTCTAGTTTGGTCCTCTTCTGGTGGGGCTGTTGTTTTATTTGTGGGTGTCTTTGTGCATCTCTTTTTTTGACTTGACTACTGTTTCCCCTCATGAAGTCAAGAACCAACCTTTTTTATTATTTTTTAATATTTGGAACAATAAAAAAAAGGATATATTCTGTGACGTCATTGTAGGTGTTCAAGAAATTCTGGGGTTCATTTTTGCAAAGAGTCAAATTCCCTGGTTTGTGAGTCGATGCTTTGCCCCAAAGGCCCGCTTGGACTTTACGACGCTCCAGATATACCGCCGTTGATGTTGTTTCAACATGTTATAATTGGTAGACGATCTCGCAGGCTGAGAGATCTACTTTTGCTATTGAAATGTTTCTGCTGACGTCTGCCGTGCGTCGTTGAGGCACGACAGAACTATTTCTATGAATAAAGTACTCCAAAAACACCCCGCCATCTCCTCATACCTTCCTGTCCGCCTCCGCTCCCAAGGACGAGCCCAGGCAGGCACCCACTCACGACACACCAAGATACGCCATGGAAACCACTCCTGAGCTCTGATTGGTTGTTAAAGGGCCCAATCCTATTTTACCACCAGGTGAAATCTATCCTCTAGTGACATCACAAGTGGTAGTTGGCACAGAGATATATGATGGATAGATCAGCCCTACCGGTTGGTAAAGTCCACTCGGTAGGCTGGTCGCTTGCTCTATCCGTCATGCAGCTGGGTGGACACTCCCCTTTGTGATGTCACGAGAGGCTAGATTTAACACCTTTAAGCTCTGAACACACAACCTTGACCGCATAGGTACATATAGCACAATGCACGGTGGTGTCAAAGCCACAGAAAGCGCAAAAAACGCCCAAGTATGTGCAAATCATATAAGACTTGTGTTGCCCCTGGTCCAACGTGACATTGGACATAGTCAGTTAATATTCCCTACTATTGAGTTGTTTATCTGAGGCTTTTAACCAAAGTGATATACCGTGAATTCAGATACATATCATTACAAAGCATGTAGGGGGTTAGGGCATCTGGCGCAAGGATATCTACAGGTATAGTGCAGACATTGGGGTACAAACCCAGAACCTATCCTGACAACAAGTTTAAACAACTTTATGTTCAGGTTCTTCAATGAAAGGAATGGTTTGGTAAGTATTTGGTCTAAACAATTGTTATTAAATCCTATGTTCCTCTCTCAGTCCTGAAATATTTTTATTTACTAAACCTGATATAGTGAGTAAAAGTCCAAATAAATGTAAATACTCAAGTATATAGCATAGTACAGTGCAGAGTTTTGTACAAACTGGTACAAACTGTACTCTACTACATTCTACCGCCATGTATCGTACAAACTGTTCTTAGTTGTACAGTGTGTACAATATTACAACCAAGTACTAAGACAACATTTGAGAAATAATACAAACAGAGTGTTTTACAGTGAGTCTTTATACATGTGTATGTCATGTGTATACTGGTAATTCTATAGCTGTAAGGAAGAAAGACCTGCAGACATACATGCAGACAGACCGAAAGACAAGATAAAAGATAAATGGCTATAGGGAAAGAGAGGACCTAGTTACCATGTTTCCCTGTGTAGCCAGACATTAGTGTCAAGAATTTGGCACAACTGTGTTGCATGGGTAGCTCCCCTCCCGCTGTCCACATCACCAGCCCACTGGGAGGAGACGTTCTCCTCCTCCTCCACTCTCACTGAGGGCATTAATAATACAAACCCACTAGACAACAACACAAACAAACGGCAGATAATAACACACATCAAAAAATAAACGTTTTCCAGTAGCCTATATATAATATGGCATCTAATACGACCAATTGAAACTAACTTGGTCGTGCAGTGCAGCAATTTTTTTATACAAAAATGTTTGTTGTTTAATTCTTCTCAGCCTTTTGAAAAAAAAGTTACTCCTAAAAAACTGTTCATGTTAACACGTAACATGTTAATACAAAAATTGTCCTGGAGTGTGTGTATGTGGTTTGTGGGCAAGATAACCACCATTGTATTGTACTTTTATCCATTATATTATATAGCTTGCTTTGCATGTTCTGGGGAACATGGAGGTTAGTTTGAAAAGCGCCAAAGATGATGACTCATCTGGAGAAAAATAACCAAAGTAAAATCTTCTCCGAAATACTGTTGTGTCGACCCCAAGTGGTTCCTTTTTGATGGCGCAGATCTCGCCGGCTTGGCGTTGAAACGGTAGGCGTCTTTAGCCAGAAAAAGTGCTCCCAAAAACACTGTTGTGATATGATTGGCCCAAAGGTGGCGAGCAGGTAGAGGCATGGCCAATCGGGGTTGGAGATATTTAGTGTCTGATGTCGTCACTGCTTCTGATTTGTGGGTATTTTATCAAGCGCCATTTTGATTGGTCGGTGTTTTTATCGTAGAAATCCGGTCCCAGCACGTTGTCAGCCGCTAGTGCGGAGGTAATTCAAAGAAATCCCTCCTTACACAACCTACAGTTTTGATCATTGACCCACGGGTAAGTCACGTAGGATTTAAAAAGATATTGATGCATAAAGAAGTTAATTAATTCGTTTGTGGTGTATGAACGTGAATCTTGTTGGATTTACAGCGGGTTTCTTATTCAAGGATACGTCTATAGTCTGGCTTCACACTGCGGCTGTGGCCTTAGCTTTTAGCTCAGCCTGATGGCGTCTAATACGACTCAATCTATATTTCAAAGGTTTTTTAAGGGATCATTTGCTGCAAGAACCGAGCAATTATTGATTTCAATTCACACACTTGGTGAAATATATATTAAGTCATTTTTTCCCAACAGTGGGATTCACTTTCAATCTCCTGATAACCCGTGTATCCCCCACACCTCTTTCACCGGCTCCTGAATGCTAACCGGTAGAATCCTAACCTTGTTAATGCGCGGGTATAAACGATTTAATCCAATTCGCTCGTACGGATCACATTGCACATTATTTACACATGTATCGCTCCATACATGTAGAGCTGGCTTGATATGATACCGGGCCGGGTGGTCGCTGGGGAGTCCCGGACACGTGCTGGGCTGGTCGTGGGATCGGATCTGTGCCTAGCCTAGACCGGGTACATTAGCAGGCCGGCTAACATGCTACATGTGATTTAATTGTACACGGGGTATATCACGTATGTTGGCTTGGTTCTGTCCTTTGGTGGGGATCGGCCCATGACCAGGACGGTGTTTATGCTTTGAGGGGATCGTGTAAAGTATATCATGGCCTTTGTCTGGCTGCCATGCTTGCACGTAGTCTGATGCATGCTGCACGTATCCTAATTCACGGGTGTCGTTGATGTGCTGTTGAACGTGTACTGATCCGTTTAGATGGCAAGCATTATTTTTTGCATCCCTTGTCTGTTGGCAATGTCTGGGTTTGGCAATCACCTGGAGCTGGACAAAGCTGATGAGGGATTGATTGTTTAAAAATACAGCAGATGGTTAAGTGTGAACAGGTGTGGTCCTGAGATTAAGATGGTTTTGGCAGTAAAATGTATGTTGGGATCCTGACGTTTACTGGTGTAACGTTAAATTTCCGAGGTAACATAAATGGGTTTGTTATGGAAATTCGTCAGGTTGTTCTTCCTTTAATTGTGGCTCTATTGAAACGAGTGTCCCCAAAACCCTGGCCCAAGTCGCCATAACACGAACCTTTGTAACTGGCTACTGGGACACGGAAACCGAAAAGGCACAAGTAAGCCGTGTTTCTGCCTGGACAGACTTGTCAGAGTATTAGGTTGTATTCAGAGTGGGCTTTCTGGTGTGCCCTGGTGCTGGAGTATGAAAGTGCAATCAGACATCGGCTGTGATGTGGAAACACAACATTGCACAAAGCCAGAGCTTATTCAGGCCTCAACCTAAAAATATGAATGCAGTCATCGGCCTGTGGCACTCTGCAGCCATGAAGGCATCATATACTGTCAGAAAGAGCCACATTTTTAGTTACTTTGTTGTTGTTGCATTGATTATTCTGTTAGGACATTCGAGGAGGTTGTTTGTCATCTAATGTTGTCAGATTAAATTGTGTATCAGTAGGACAATTTACCCCGGACACTCCAAGAAAACCGTTATTTCAAAGGTTGTCATAGCAACCGTAAATGGCTACAACCAACCTTGGCTTGAGCACGTTTTAAACCTTTTTTTTCTTCCTGCTGTCAGTTTTCTGCTCCTAATCAGATATGGTAGAGCTCAAGGTGGGATTTCAACTGACTCCAATCCCATATTATGGTTCTTGTTCACATGGTAATGAAGTTGCACCAAAAAAAGGGAGGCAACTTTGCAGAATGTCCCATATTTTACATGTCCCTTTTAGAATATTTGGGTATGGTCTGATTAAACTGAAATATTACACAGGAGTGTGAAATATATGCAGATGACTCGTATGCAAGAGTGTTAATATGGATGCTGGGGCGTGGCCGAATCATGGCAGGGTGTTCTGGTTGCTTGTTGGGTCTACTATCCTGCCTTATGTATAAAGGCATAAAACTCAAGACAGATCTCTATAGATCTTGGCTCCTTATCAGAGCAGTGAGCTTGTTGCCCCATTACATTAAGAAACATCAAATATTGTTTTAATATATTGCACATAATGTCGTGTTGCATCCCTAAAGCTGTTTTTTTAATTTTTTTTATCTCCCCCTCAGACTTTTCCAGCTGACCAAAGAAATGGTGATGGAGAAGCCCAGTGCCCAGCTAGTGGGGCGGGAGTTTGTCAGACAGTACTACACACTCCTCAACCAGGCTCCCGACTACCTGCACAGGTAAGAGCCTCGCCTGCTGCACAAAGAATGACCAGGCCCCACCAAAATTAGCAGAAGAATACATAGTCGATTAAGCAGATTCCTCTCTCCAGAGTGACTTGTGCTGCACAGCCAAGTTCCAAAACACTGAACCAAATGCACAACAACTTGATGTGTCTAGTGTTCTAGAGCAAGTTTTTTGAAAAAAATAGATTTAATGTTTTGTTTTTCACATCAGCTGAAAAAAAGTTTAATGTTTTTCACATCAGCTGAAAAATATGGACCTTTTGTCCATTAAAACAGAGCCAGTATTGGAACATACAGATGGATTGCCCGAATAACGGGAAAAAGCTCAACTTTTGCAAAAAAAAATACATTCTGAAGGAACTGCTGAGCTATGTGGCGGCCTAAAAATGTCCCATCGTACTGTAAAAGGCTCCATTAAGACAAGCATGGTGTTTTTCAACATATGCAGATGCAACCAAGATAATGGCCAGCATGGCCTGCCATCGGGGAGCATGTTGCAGATATTTATTGTGGATGTAAAGATCTGTTATGAACGGCTCCTCTTCCTCTTTTTTTTTTTTTTATCTGCCCAGGTTTTATGGGAAGAACTCGTCGTACGTCCACGGAGGGCTGGATGGCAATGGAAAACCTGTGGAGGCTGTTTATGGTCAATCTGTAAGTGGGCCGTTCTCGCCCCAGCACCTCTGGGTGACGGGTCTGAAATACTGCGCTGCAGAGCTCTTCCATTTTGCCCATTCCTGTGTCTATAAATCAATTTTCTGTCTTTCTTTCCATTTCTATTCCCCTTTGTCTCATTTGATCCTACCTTTTGTTCCTTTTACCTTTTTCGTCATTAATTTCCAGCCGTTATCTATGTTCCATTATCTCCTTGTCATCAATTCCTCTTTCTCAGTCTTTGCTCTTGCTCTTCTTTATATCCCTTGAGCTTTCTTTTTTTCTCTTTTCATCTGTTAATTTCCTCTGTTTCGTCTCATCAGTTGTTTGTGTTGACTCTCCCCGCTCCCCTCCAAGTATGTTCCATCATATTGAGTCTGCTCCCCTCCCAGTATGTTAAACCATACTGACAGTTGTTCCAGAACATTCCTTGGCATGACTTCTCCGGTCAGACTCCATATATGGCTTTCCCCGCAGTTACCCAGCGTCTAATCCCCGACACTCGCATGTAGTACCAGAACTCATGTCTAGGATGATATAGTAGTTCTACTAGGTCTCCATCTTCTTAGCTCTGCTCCCTTAACTGTTGAGCCAGTCTAGCTGGCTCAATTCCCAAGTTCACCCACATTTGTATCCCCACCCCACAAAAAAATGATGTTAAACAGAGAGATTGCCTGCCAAGGCTGCCGAGACAGAAGCCATTAGGAAAAATGAATTATTGTTAAATACTTTCTAGCACATTTGAACACCATCAAATAGACAGAAATATGCCATTCACACTGAAATAGATTGACCAAATGTTCTGGTCGAAACCCAAGACTCATCAACACTCCTCATTCCCCCCCTCCAGGAGATCCACAAGAAGGTCATGGCTCTGAGCTTCCGTGACTGCCACACTAAGATCCGGCATGTTGACGCACATGCCACCCTGAACGAGGGCGTGGTTGTGCAGGTGATGGGCGAGCTCTCCAACAACATGCAGCCCATGAGGAAGTTCATGCAGACCTTCGTCCTGGCACCCGAGGTCAGTTGAAATCCCTTCCACGTCTGGTGACTCTGGATAAATCTAGGATCACACTGGTTTAAGGCTCCTACCCACTAGGAGACAAACCCCTCATAATAAGGGGGGGCGTATTCAGGGTTGAAGTCATCCGATTGGCTGTTGTCTTCGCTTAAACGACTGCTTTAGAGGGATGTTAATAAATCAGCTATTATACAAATACCTTGCAGACCTCCATGTGAGTGGACTAGTTCCTGTGAGATTTGGTGTGTTTTGAGAGGAGGCTCGGATAATCTGTCGGTAGTCTTCATGCGTGTACCCCCACATGTTCCCAGTACTATGGACCACAGACTCAACAGCAAGGCAAGACTGATCATCTAGACCAGTCCTTTTAGTGTGTACAACCGGTCCCATCTTTAAAAGTCACCTAGTGGGCAGCAACCTTTAGTAAGAAAAGAAGGAAGTATGGATATAAAGTCACTCTAGTTTACCAGAACAATACGGAGAGCCTCCTTTCTAGAGTCAATATGGTTAACTAACACAAAATGCAGACATGGATCCAGATTCACTATGGTTTTGTAAAACAAAAAACAAACAATCCTTAGAATAGACCCAGATGCACATGGTTTAGTCAAGCTATATGCAGGCCATGCTCCAGGGCAATGAAAAAACGACACCAACTTTATTACTTGCATTAAGGAATTCCAGGACTACAGTTATTAACCTCAGCACATTATCCTCAGCCCGCGATGAGTGACTTTGAGCCGTTGAGGGTTTGTTGTGTATTAAAACTTGTACCTGTCCATACAGAACCAGGCTAATGCACATGTTCTGCCCACAGGGAACCGTTCCAAACAAGTTTTACGTCCACAATGATGTGTTCCGCTACCAGGACGAGGTGTTCGGCGATTCAGACTCGGAACCCCCAGAAGGTATTGTACCTGCAGGGTCATCTCTGATCGGTTTGAGGGGAGACCTCACCGGGCACCAATCAAGGTTATAATGGAGCTGTGGGGTTTTGAAGGCAGTGTGGCTTTTATTTAATTTATTTATACATCTTTTTTAACAACCTCAATGCACGCTGGTGATGGATTTCATGATCCGTTTCTTTGATTCAGTTTGCGTCGGTCAGTTCATTAAGAATCGTTTGTTAGTTCGCTCAGTTGTGTTTCCAGTAGCGGTGAATCATGGAATGCATGGATCTCAGCTGAATCAGACTCAGCTCCTCATCTCGTTCTCATTCTCAAATGAATCACGATCGTGCAATGGTGCAAACAGTCATCAATCAACACAACATTAACTTAGTTCCTTTCAGCTTCATGTTCGGAATCGGTATGTTGTTGCCCAGGCCCCGCTCTTCACCACTTAATACAGTTAGTGAACGAACAACGACTCGCGAGTCAGCGTCAGCGACTTGGGTGGGTCTGGGAGTCGAGTCCCGGAGAACGAACAAGAGAACTGAAACGTTGAATCAGGTCCGTTCGTTCTTGTTAAAGAGTCGTTCATTCAAACTGATTCGGTCGCGAACAACCCACCACTAATGCACGCATGCACACAGTGCATTTGAAAGTAAGTAAAGGAAGGATACGAAAGTTTGTCGGTTAGGTTTGAGTGAGGTAAAGCTAAAAACATTTGGGTTTGATCAGTCTTTGGTTGATTCTTTGATCGTTGGAGCCAAGTGCATCTGGTCTAATGACGAGTCAATCAACCAGCTAGAATGATTTTTTTGAGAGAACTTGATTACAACAAGTCTTGCAAATCAAGTGGAAAATAAAACCAGGGCTCTGGCTTTCATCTGTGGTCAAATAAAACACCTAAACCTCAAAAGGAGCCTTACTGAAAACCTCAACTCTTTGTCAGTTGAAAGTGGTTACATTTCAGTCAGTGTTATTCACAAGTAACATGGCAGGTTTGTCTACAAGAGAAGGCATTGGTTGCTAAAACATGATCTCAACTACTGGAATGGCTGTCTTTATTTCGAAAATGTGTTTTTGACTCTTGAAACGTGGTCTTTCTTCAGAGTCTGAGGATGAGGTGGAGGAGCTGGAGGAGCGCGTTCCCTCCCCCGATGTGGCCCAGGATGAGACGTCTGCCTATTACGACCAGAACCCCTGGTAGGGAGCCCTTTAGATTACAACTGCTATACTGTTAACTGTTAGTAATGGCAACACACTCTTTTATCCAAATCTACATAGTGAATGTGTGACACAAGGAATGAGATGAGTATGAAGGGTTTTAGATGCTTACAGGTGTACTGGATTGAGTTTAAACCCAAAACAATCCTGGCATACATCAGGACCATCCTCTCCTAAACCCGTTCTACCAACAGTCTCAAAAGGCAAAATTGAAATAAACACTTTGTACGGTCGAGTATCAACTCCTACTATTGGTCGAACCCAGTTCTATTATTTTTGGATTGTGTCGGCTGAGCTGCATGTCCGATCAATAGCCTCTGTTCCGGATCACTGACGGGCTATTCCCTGCAGCCCAGAGCCGGTGGCCCCCGAGGAGGAAGAGGAGCTGGCCATCAGCCCCGAGCCCGAACCAGAGGCCGACAAGGAGGCGGAGTCGGGCCCCGTCGACCTGAAACAGGAAGTGGTACTGGAGCCGCAGGCGGAGGCCCACGCCGCCGAGGAACGGACGGAGAAGAACCCCACCCCCGCCCCCGCCGCCGCAGAACCCGCCCCGACGCCCGCCGAACCCGCCCCTGCTGCCCCCGAGGAGAACCGGGTACGCTCAATGAACTGTTCTCATCAATGCGTAGCTTTGTGTCACTTTGTGTTGAGGTGTTGATGTAACCACCAGGCGGTTTGTCATGTTGAGCCCTTTCAAAACCTACCCAACAGTGCCGTCCCAAATGTCCACTTAAATATAGTTTCTAGAACTTTCCGTAGATGGAAATCTAAGGGACAACTCCCAGATGATGTATCTTTATTGTCTAAGGTTGTGAAATGACACGTTTCCTCTTTGTCCTTTGTCAGCCGTTCTCCTGGGCGTCGGTCACCAGTAAGAACCTCCCCCCGAGCGGCGCGGTGCCAGTCTCAGGAATACCGCCGCACGTTGTCAAAGTAGCTCCCGCTGCGCCGGTAGGTCCACTGGGGGTCCTTGTGTAGCACACGTGCGATGCTGCTTGAAAGCCATTTGGAGTTGAACTCTCTAGTTCTAGAAATGCCATGTCGCTTTAGCCGTTATTCGGACCAATGGATGTTTTTTTTGCTCAGCATGTGCTTTCCCAATTTAGCTTTAAATAATACTGTACTGTTTACCTCTCTATTGAGTTGATTGCTTTGTTGATGGTTCCTTGCTTTCCTTTGTTTCACCATAGTAAATACATGACAAGTCTTCACCTCGATCTCTCAATCACTCCCTCAGGCCCGAGTGGAGGTGAAGTTGGAGTCTCAGACAGCAGCACAGCGGCCACAGAGGGACATGAGGCCCCGAGAACAGAGGCCTGGAGGGCCCCCGCCGGTCAACAGAGGGCCACGGCCAGGTACATGGCTCTCGGCACCTTTTCTCTCTCAGATCTCTCTCTCAGCCCTCATCATCACAAACTGCATCACTACATTTTGAGAATACTGCAGTGAAAAAAAAAAATGAAAAGTGCATACTGTTGCATCAGGCAGGCGATCTCGCCAACAAGATATTTCTGTCTTCCTGTCCCTCTCCCTCTCTGTGTCCCCGTCCTGGTGTCTTGTATCACATATATCCAGTGTCTGAGGGGATCACTGTCTCACCTTGAATTAACAAGCTAGCGTCTCGAGTGAAACTGTGATTGGCGGTTTCTGATGTGTGTGTGTGTGTGTGTGTGTGTGTGTGTGTGTGTGTGTGTGTGTGTGTGTGTGTGTGTGTGTGTGTGTGTGTGTGTGTGTGTGTGTGTGTGTGTGTGTGTGTGTGTGTGTGTGTGTGTTTCAGTGCGCGAGGGCGAACCGGGTGAGCCTGAGATGCGCCGGATGGTCCGGTACCCCGACGCCCATCAACTGTTTGTCGGAAATGTCCCCCACGATGTGGACAAGTCGGAACTCAAAGAGTTCTTCGAACGTAAGTTCCGGCCATTCTCTCGAGTTACTGAAAGTGGTTGTCAGGCAGTGCTGAGACACTAAGCTTACCGGAATCATGTAGTGTGTTGGTTAATTGAACCGTATTCCCCCTCCTCTGTATGTATGTAGAGTATGGTACAGTCCTGGAGCTGAGGATCAACAGTGGAGGGAAGCTACCAAACTTTGGCTTTGTGGTGTTTGACGACTCTGAACCCGTGCAGAAGATCCTGAGCAACAGGGTAAGATGACAACAAACAAACTTCTTTACGGTCTCAGCAGTCAACTGTCAGGGATGTAGGGGCGGCAGTAACTCGGTAGGTAGAGCGGGTTGGCCGGTAACCGCAAGGTTGCCAACTCGATCCCCAGCTCCTCCTAGAGTGTCGAGGTGTCCCTGAGCAAAAAGCACTATATAGATGCGGCCCATTTACCATGTAAACACGGTGGAAGTTAAGTGCTATGATCGAGGGGTTTAAATAACATCCTCTACCCTCTCTCTCGCCAGCCAATCAAATTCCGTGGTGATGTGCGTCTCAACGTGGAGGAGAAGAAGACCCGTTCGGCCCGGGAGGGCGACCGGCGGGACATCCGACCCCGGGGCCCGGGAGGCCCCGGGGGCCCCAGGGAGAGAATAGGTGGAGGTGGACCCCGCGGGGGCATGTCCCAGAAGCCCAGCTTCGGTTCCGGCCGGGGCGCGGGCCCCGGTGAGGGCCGCTACGCCGGGCCCCGCCAGTGAGGGAGCCCTTAGTGTGTGTGTGTGTGTGTGTGTGTGTGTGTGGTGGAGGAGGGGGCCCCAGCCTGAGATAAAATACGACCAGGGGTTTACAATTGTTTCCAAACGTTGTTTTTTTTGTTTTGTTTTTACTTGTCGGGTACAGCAGGTAGAAAGTTGGATCACAGTACAGTAAGCATGGAGTCGGGCGCAGCGTCAAGCCAGTCCAGCGTCAGAGGGAGTGTTAGTCTCCGTGGCGTCAACCCCTCTCCCGCTCTCGACTAGCCTGGCCCGAGCTCCGCCACCCCGTGGTATTTGGTCCGGAGGTTCTACTTAGTATTAGACCCAGGTTCGGTTTGAGGGCCTCTACTACTCACCCCCCCACCCCCCCCAGCACCTGCTGAAGTCTCCATTCAGTCTCTCTCCATCTCTCTAAAGGAAGATGGCTGACGTTCCTTCCCCTCCCTCGTTCTACAGCCCTCCCTCCCTTCCCTCCATCTCTCACAGATCACCTGGACTTTCTCCGTTTTATTTTTGTTTCTTTTCTCTTTTTTTTTTTCACGCTGAACTCAAATTTGTTAAGACGAAGAAACAAATTTCAAAACATGCATACATGGGAATAAAAAAGGATAAATAAAAGCCAAAACTACTTGAATTGGGGATTTAAGAACCCAGATGTGTTCGCGTTCTCTCCCTGTTTCTTAAAGGAACGTGTACTTTACTGCTTGAGCAATCCTGTGTATTGCTGCCTCCATGTGTCTCGGACGGACCTGTCCTGTCTGTCATCTATCTGGTTTGAGAAATGGAACTGTTGAGCTGTTTTTGTTTTTGTTTTTTTAATTTAGTGGTCTGACTCGTAAAGGCCCCGTTGTTGACGGCATTTGAATGAGTCCTGGAGCATGTATCAAATCCTGTTAGCCTTCTACTACCGATGCACTTCATCAATTTGTCATGTTTGAGAAAAGAAAAAAACAAGCTTACCCGCCGATGAGAGAACTAAATAAAGTGATTTACTGTTCTAAAAATGTGTCTTGTGAACTAATTTGAGATTTGGGGGGGGTTGTGTGTGTGTGTGAGTGGGGTCTTTCACAACCTCTAGTTGAGCTGATAATTCAAACAATCTCAATTACCCCATTTATTGGTATAGAATTGGTTGGTATAGCAAACCTTTATCATAATATATTGGAGATAAAAGGACTCCTTGATTTAGAAGCTTAACAAATTATATCTTAAATTGATTTATTTTATCCACATGTGAGCCTACCACATGACCTTGGTGGTACATTTTGAGTAGAACACCATATTTTAAAGATAATAGAACACCTAAAAGATGGTAATTCCTTGGAGTAAACAGGAGTTAAAAAACATGTCATCCCTCAGCCGAGAGGAACTTGATCATTGGAAAGAAGAGCATCTTAAAACCTTCATCTTGCCAAGTGACTCGGTGATGCAGTTCTTGCACAGTATTACTGCAGTACCGTACAGTACTACTGGCTTCTTAATGGCGCATGTAGGACAGCGAGTCGTTTTGTCGCACTCCGCAGGGACACACCAACTTCTGTACTTTTATGATTCAGTGAGTATAAAATCCCTCGGGACATTACTGTCTGACCTAATGTATTCGCTCGGCCTATGTGTGTGTACGTGAGAGATGTTTGTGTGAACATGTGAGCGTGTTTTCTGTGTGAGGTTTGTGTTTGTTGTGTACGGGTGTTCGTATGCGAGAGATAAAGACAGTGTGTTGATTTGACTACATGCCCCTGGGGCATGTAAAAGAGGAAAAAAAATAGTAAATTAAATAATTCTCACACACATCAATGTCATATATGAATATGTACCACATAAACATTTTGTGTTGTTGCCTAATATAGTAAGGATTATAATCTATGATGTTGAAAGTGGTAAGGCAGAGGGACAACTTGGTGCATTGTGTCATCATGTGGTGGCACCAGACGCGACCTAATTTGTTCTAGATCTTCAATCTAGCTTTTTCATGTGTGATGTGTGTGTCCAATGTTTGTATGTGTGGGAACATGTGTGTGTTTGTGTGTGTGTGTGTGTGCAGGCAGCCACTACTGGAGCTTCAGCCTAATTTGTCTTTGTGCACTTTCTAAAAATGAAACAAATACAACTCAAACTACTTGCAGAGAGCAAGTATTACTACAAAGGAGATGTCTCTACTCTGGGAAAAATAGTGACTCTCTTTCTGGTGAACTCTCTGTCAAGCCCAAACATGATTATGCAATATAATAATATAATTCTTTTTTTTTCATTATTTATTGTAATGTTAACAAAGACATTGTGTATCTATTCAATTTTGCACCATAACATCATTTTATTTAATCACAAGCCGGCTCAGTGACTTGTCAGGTTATAATGTCAACATGTTAATATGTTGTTGTTGGCTTTAATAAATGCATCGTGACATCGAGTGAAATAAATGGCATTTACTTTCCAGAGAGCCACACATTGTACATCACTTTAAATGAGATGCAGACAGTGTTTTGGGTGTGTGTTTGAAAGAGAGTGGGTGTGTTTGTATGTGTGTGCGTGTGTGTGTGTTTGTGTGTGTGTTTATGTGTGTGTGTGTGTGTGTGTGTGTGCGTGTGTGAGAGCTTGCAGGTGTTTAGGTGAAAAATATATGTTCACCAAGAAATCAGCCCCTGATCAGTGCAGCGACTGGATCAACATGGCAAACAAACCAAAGCAAACTATTTTGTAGCTCACCCACCCCACAAGGTGATGTTGATGTGCAGAACGACAGAATAATCAGAGAATGAACACAACCTGTGGCAAAGATTTTTTCATATTTTTTTTAATACTTTTTCTCGTCATTACACAGATCCTCTAGTCGAGTAACAGAAGTTATCAGATCAAACCCGACAATCTCGACAATATGTTCAAAAACAGGTAAAGAGATTTTTGTTCAGAAAACCTTTAATCGTTAATAGAATTAGTATTATGACACATTTCAATAAATATTTTGATATATACAGAAACAGCAGAAACGCTACATTCTTTTTTCTCTTCAAATCGCTTCACTTTTTTTGTACAAGCCAAAAATATCTGCCATTGTATTGATATTCATGCAAAATATTGAGTGTTTTTTAAGATTAATGAAAAATAAAACGGATTTGCTGTACGTTTTCCCATCCTGCTTCGAAGTGCACTCATACTCTGAGTTTCGTAAATTGCAAATTAAACGGGTCTACTTTGTAACAATGCGTACACAATAAAAGCAAATAAAGCTAAATTAAGGCCATTCCAACGTGTGCAAAAGAAAATAAATTAAATATTTCTTAACGATAATATCATCAACAATTTCTTTCTTCACTGCAGTATAAGAAGACACCGTATTTCACAGTGGCCCTCAGTTCCATAAATAGAATAAAACTCCAACACAAGCCCCGAAAAAAAGGAATCACTAAAATCGATAAATCATACCATGCTAATTGATAAAAATCGTGTCTAAACAGAAAGTCATAAGCCCCGCTCCAACCCCCTTGGCCTCCCCAAACGTATTTATTTTGTTTAGTCGGTACATTTCACATTGAAACTTTACCCTTTAGAAACCCAGCTGCTAGGTCTATCTTAGCATGACCCCCCCAACCCTACACACGCGTGTACACACGCACACACACACACACACACACACACACACACACATTACTATCACACCCCACCCTCTTCCCCAATACAATTATTAACAATTAATATGCAGATGAGGCCTACAGGTATAAGCTCAATATTTTCTATGAAAATTCGCTGCTGATGAAGTCGTCATGGAAAATGGCGGTTGAATGAATGCACAATATGCGTAGGTCCTTATTCATTTGCATATTCAACCCCATATGGCACAATAAGATATGTACGTATGCTTTAGACAGGGCGGCTAGGGGAGGAGATGGTGGGCTCTCCTCCTCCCCCCCGCCCTGCAATGTTTATGGCACGGAGACTCAGATATGAATCATTATAATTGGAAACTGCACTTTAGCTCATCGCCCACACGGAATCGCAACCGTCAGCTGTACGGGGTGACGCAGGCCACTCCAGACCCCAGTCCTCCGCCTTCCCCTCCTCCTCCTGGCATATTGAATGAAATGCATAGTTTTGGCAGAATCGATTACCTCATCCCCATCCCCATCCCAGTTCCCCATCCCCCCGCTCCCCCATCCCCACCGGCCACCCCCCCACCCCCATCCTCCTCCACCCCCCGGTTGTAATGCTGGAATGTGGGTTAGCTTAGCTTCTCGTGGCTAATGGGTCTTATGCTAGCTAGTGTGGCTTAGCCCTTGGGGTAACTTCTACATGCTACTGGGGAACCGATGCAAAATATACATTTATATCGAGGCAAATCCTGTCTTGTGTGGCACAGAGCAAGTATAAATTAAACATTTTTTTCATATATATATATATCTATATATAAGAGCTCTTTCTCGTTCCACCCAAGGAGTGTTATTGAGCACTATAGTTCATACAGCTATAAATAGTCTTAATTGTGTTTTTTTTATCTGCAAATAAAAAAGTTTTTTCTGGCAAATCAGCACAACTTTGAAAAGAAACAAATGAAAAGGATAAAAGTAAAATAACACCCCTCTATGTTGGAAACAAAGAATAATAATTTCACACATTAACAATGACACGACTTTGTTCAACTCTTTTTCCCAACCACAATCTGTTGTCCCATTAAAAAACGCAAAAATAAAAAGAGGAACCTTCAGTTACTAATATAACTTATAACATAACTTATCACCACCTCGCAACGATCCCATGAAGCTGTGGAAGGAGACTAGTGGTGGGAGATCAACATCACCTCTAGGTTGTACGGCAGCCATGTGACACCGGGGGGGGGGGGGAAAGGCAATGACATTTATATCAGAACCACCAACGAAGTAAACAAGTCTTTGGTTCGCAAAGAAAAAAGAAGCACAGTTGCACTGCAGGAGCAGGGGAGGATGTCTGAGTTGGCTGGAAAGAGACAAACTGAAACCAGGCGAGAGCTGCTGCCCTGGAAAAGGCCATGCCAGCCTCAGTCTGCAGGCAGGCGGGTAGCCGTAGCCCCGCGAAGCCGTAGCGCCCTGCGCACACCCTCATCCCCCTGCAGAGAGAAGAGAGGAGAGAGGAGAGGAGAGGAGGAAAAGAGGAGAGGGAGAGAAAGGAGAGGACGAAAAGAGCTGTACTTTCTGCTCGTCGTTTCCTTGGACCGCAGAAAGCTTTTGGTAACTCGGAGCTGCTGCTGCCGGCTGGTCTCTGCTCAGGAAGTTTTTTGGAGTGTTTCTGTCGTTTTAGCCGTTTTTTGTGAACAAGAGGTTCCGCGTTATCCTCAGCACCCCGGGCCTGCCGCCGTGGCCAATATGACGCTCTTTAGCAAATTGAAAGCCGAAAAGCTGAATATTTTTTTTCGAATTGCATATATTATTCTTTGCATAGAGAAGCCTGCTGCAAAGCAAAAGAAAAGTAGAACCATCAAAATATGAATATGAGCGTTATGATAATTACCGATTCAGGACAAACAATGTTTGCGAATCGAAAACCACGCTTAGTCGCGTATACGCACCAGCATATCTTCATAGCTTTTGTTACCATGCCGATGTGCGTGGTAGGATGATATGGTACATTTTCTTTATTTTATCGCATTCAGTGTTTGTGAATACTGCTGAGTGGCTGGAGAAGGTGACATCACAGGTAAGTAAGGTACGACAGTGATTTCTACTCCTCATCATCAACTAATCAACTAATCTAGACCGGGATGGAGGCGCTATCTGGCTGTGGTGGGAGGGGCCGTCTGGCTGTGGCTGTGGGCGTGTAGAGGTCAGAGGTCACATTTAGAGGTCAAAGCATTTGAAGCAGAAGGATGTAAACTTCGCACGTCTCAGGGATGGTCTCCACGAAAACGACCAGATCAGAGTCCTGCTCCACTGGAGGTAAGAGTTCAGAGTTCAGGGATCAGAGGTCGTCGCAGCAGAGCACAGAGCAAGGCGCAGCCATAGTGACAAGAAGAACGTAGCACATGAATACAAAATAAATCAATACAAAGTGTACCTAAAACAAGATGGAGGCTGGGAGCTGGGAGGGGGGGGGGGTTCAAGGAGATGAGTGACAGGGGGGTGATGACATCACATATCTCGTCATTTATCCTTGCCCCCCGCCTCTTAATGGTTTTTATTTTAGAGTATTTTCTTTTCTTTTTTTTTGTATGTTTTTTTTTTCTTTTGAATTTTTTTTCTTTTCTTTTTTTTATGTTTTTTTTTTTTTTTCTCTGTCTGTCTGAAGCAGTCCGAGTAGCTCCTCATGTCTCAGAGAGGAGGGGAAAAAAAAGAGAAAAAGCGTAACGCGATACACGCTGAAGCAGCCGATCTAGATATAGAGGACTCCATGGAGGTCCTGGTTTAATGGAAGCACCGATCTTTAAGTCCCTTCTCTTCTTCCCATTCTTAATCTCCAAAAATCCACCACTTTTCTGATGCCCGACTCATGGAATAAAGTTTACTTTTAAATAATTTTTCCCACTTAGGTTAAGATATATGAACATTTTACAGTGCTGAATGTGGCACACGTTCTCTCTCACAGACACACACAGACACACACACACACACACACACACACACACTCTTTGATTTTCCCAATTTTCTTGTGTACCTTTCATAGTAATAAGTAACTTAATGACCCAAAATGACCCTTCCAGTAAATATCTGAACAAACACAACCCAAACCCTTATATGTGCGAACCCCCTCCCCTTGCCACCCATAACCCCCAACGCCTCACCTGCCTCACGCTGATCTCCTCATAAATATATTGCCACATTCATATTTCATGCATGTTACTGCATTGCTATTGCACTGGTCCAGATTGCTGAATAAATAAATAAATAAATACTATTACGAGGTAACTTGGTGGAGAGAGAAAGAGAGATGGGGGGAGGGGTCAACAGATATACAAAATGGAGGACCACTGATTTCTGAAACATGCTTCTGAGACCGCCTGTATAAAGTATGTGCGTGTGCGTGTGTTTACTGCCCGCATGTGTGTTTGTCTGTGTGTGTGAGTGTGTGTTCTGCCTGCATAGATGTGCGCTGCCAGCAAGTGTGTGTGTGGATGTGCGCTGCATAAACATACTCATCTGTACCCCCCCCCCGATGGACTGCTATGGAGTCGGCTTAAGGTGCACAACTGACATTGTTTACTTGCAACCTGACCCCTTTACGTGGTCTTGCACTGACCTTGCTGTGGTTTGAAGGTGTACAAAATGGTGTTCTAGTTTTCATTTTTTTCTGCGATTGTCCTTCCTGTTTCGACCACTAAGCGATTGTTCACCGGGGAACCAAAAGGGAACGCCAGGTTTGGCTTCTCCGGTTGGCATCTCTGGGGGCTATGGTTACCCAGAATTCCCTTTGCATATGAACGCAGACTCTGGAAATAAATGTGTTGTTGCAGAAGCATTTTTCAGTAGGTAACACGGACCAGGGAGACGGCGAGGGGAGGAAGAGGAGGGGAGGGAGGATGAAGAACAAGGGCAAAATGACTTGTTCTATGAAACGTGTTATATTTCTCTCTCTCCTGTTCTCTCTCTCCTGTTCTGTCTCCTCTCTATCTCCCACTCTCTGTCTTGTATCTTGCTCTCTCCCCCTCCGTCTCTCTCCCTCCCTCTCTCCGTCCCTCCCTCTTTCTCACGTCCTACTCTCCAACCCCCTCCGCCCACCGTTCTGTGTGTGTGTCACTCCCCTCCCCTCTCCACTCCCCTGTATCCCCTCATCATGTCATCGTGTGGACGTCCGTACTGCGGATGATCTTGTAGATGATCCAGTAGAAGATGTTGAAGATGAGGAAGACGAGGGGGAAGGCCACGCGCGACACCGTGTCGATGCGCTTGGCGCGGCTCACAAACAGCTTCTTCATCTCCTCCACCGTCTTCTCGGGCGGCCCACCGCCGCCGCCGCCGCCGCCGCCCCCGCCGCCGCCGCCGGCCGCGCCGGTCGCTGGCGCGTTGTTGTTGTTGCCCTTGATGGCCATGCCGTCCTTGGTCTGCAGGCAGGCGGGGCCCATGCCGTAGCCGGCGAAGCTGAACCGTCCCTCTCCAGTTTCGTCCTCCTGTGGAGAGAAGAGAGAGAGAGAGAGAGAGAACTTAATATAATTGGCTGATTCTTTGATTCCCTCACTCTCCACCTCAAGCTGGTGGGTGGTGAGCGTTCCGGCGCCGATCGGCTGCCGTGCATCACCCAAGTGGGTGCTACACATTGGCGGTGGTTAGTGAGGTCCCCCCCCCCTTCACTGTAAAGCGTCTTTGAGTGTCTAGAGCGCTATATCAATTAAATAATTCTACTTCTTCTTCTACTTAAGCCCCTTTTACACAATATCCTGCAACATTGCTGTAAAGAAGTTCCGGCATTATGCTGACTTTGAGAAATTTCGACGCCACTGATGGAGATGTTAACAAGTTTCTTCCTCAGAGGTGTTTAAATCCCCCTGAAGCGGGTCACAACAATAACACCACCACCATCCAAAGGTCAACTATGTCCCACCATGCCGGTTCACCCCTTTTACACAGATGTCAATATGGCTGCGTTACTAATTCTGCTGCTCTCTCCACGCGGAACAACTAGCAATGAATGCATGCTTTAAACAAGGTGGATTATTGCTGCAACATTCCGCATGAACAGGCTATGTAAAAGGTGTTTAACTCAAGTAATTCACATGTCTCTCAGTTACCATAGAGAGAGTGACTTAGTCTGGGAGAAAATAGGCTATAGAGTCAATTCTAGCCAACTGTCAATCAAATGGAATGTATATTTATGAACACAAAACCACAATGTGTGTCCAGACATGATACAATCCAAAATTCATAATAACATGCCATGGCATCACAGTGCCACAAACAATTAACCTATTGAAGAAGAGGGTAATTGACATTCACCAACGTGTGTGTGTGAGTGTGTATGTGTGTGTGTGTGTGTGCGTTTGTTTGTGTGTATGGGCACTTGTGTCCGTGTGTGTGTGTGTGTGTGTCTGTATGTAGACAGTAACAACACATGCAGGGTCTTAGATCAGAGAACCGTAGGCGAGGTCCAGGTCGTCTCACTGTCCACAACAGACACTGGCTTCCAGTTTCCACCGAACCACACTAACACTAGCCAATCCAAAATCCACATTAGTAAATGTGCTTAATCAAGGCCTTTCTGTGTGTGTGTGTGTGTGTGTGTGAGATAAAGAATAAAGTAGAGTGTATGAGTATGTTTTTGTGTGTGTGTTTGTGTGTTTGTATGTATGCGTGTGAGAGGTTTGTGTGTGTGTGTGTGTGCGTGTGCGTGTGCGTGTGCGTGTGTGTGTGTATGAGTACTTGTGTGTGTTTGTGTGTGTGCAGCAGCAATCCAATTTTAGCACTCCTGGCCCGGTTCTGTCCTTGTCTTCAAGCAATCTCATCTATAACACACACGAACATACACACACACACACACACACACACACACACACACACATGCCTCTCTCAAAGTCAGTGAAATATGTGTATATATGTATGCCTGTGCTTGTGTGTGTGTTC
>NC_140276.1:11088405-11093405 GCF_964030765.1 Micromesistius poutassou
CACACACACACACACACAGTGTGTTATAGTATTATACAACAGACAAACAAGAGCGCAAACTTAGTAGCCCAAGCATGGGTGTGGGTATGCATGTGCTTGAATGTCCCTGCATGTGTGTGTGTGTGTGTGTGCCTGTGTGTGTGTGTGTGTGTGTGTGTGTGTGTGTGTGTTTATTGGCTGTGTTATTGGCCGCGGTGCTGACACTTTTAATGGGTATCCAATAGCACAGCATGTAGATGATATGTTCACTGGACCGATTCAACGGATTGATTCAAAACGGATTGATTCAATTGATTGATTGAACTGCAAAAACACAGTGGCCAGTTGGAAGACAATGGCTAAAAAACTATCTCCAAAGAGAACCAAGCACCAGAAAGGAATCTACATTGTTTCTGCTCCTACAGTGCAATCAGTTTCTGTTGGGAGACAGAGAAGTGACACAGGTTTCTGTGGCGTTCTGGTGTTTCACTACCCTGGTAATCCAGAGTTCTCGCGAGAGCACAATTTGAATTTGCTCAGCAAGTCACTCTGGGAACGAGCAATATACTCATTCCCCGATTGCCCTGGCCCAGAACATTAATCAATCACATCGGTGAATCTGATATAGACGGGCCAAAAGCGTTGCTGTTTTACCAATCGGATACGGCAAGTCTTATCTATCGGTTAGCTTCACTGGTCTGGATACATCACCCCTTGTATTCTCTGATTGGTCGTAGTGTTATCCAATTGCGTGCAGTGATATTTTCAAAAGCACGGTTGGTTCCGCCCCTCGAGTTGGGCCATTTTCATTACTCGTTACTTTCTAGATGTGGATCTGGATTTCCAGGCTAGTGTTTCACAACAAATTGCATTCAAACTGAAATGCGGATATACACATGCATTAGCACACATGCAAACACTGGCATAATTACACACAAACGCACACACACAAAAATACACAAACACACACACACACACACACACACACACACACTACACACAAACAAAATAGTCACCTTCCTTGTTAATCATGTATTTTCATAAACAAAAGTCGTCGTACCGGGAGTTTGGTTTTTCCATTGGGTTCCAACCACTCCCGACAACGTAAATGCATAACGACGCCATTCTGACTGGGGGCTCTGGATGCTCCTGCTCTCTAATCACGCTCAATAGTCTTCCAATCAAACATTCATGTGCTGTGACTCCCTGGCTCTCCGCGCTGCGCTGGGGTAAAATTACAACACCGCTAAATGTTTCAAAGGCAGCCCAGGGGAGAAGACAGGACACTGTACAAACTGCACTGGGCCCGGTTAACAGGGATGCATTGGGCCACCTTCCCCAGCCCTTACCCTGAACTGATGGGATGTTTCATGTTGTTACAGACAGGAGGCTGTTTCGCCACCGGGGGGAATTCTCACAGCGACTCAAAGTAGTGTTTTTTTTTTTTTATATTAAAGTCTTGCGGCAGATCGCTGCGGTAAACCACCGCTGGACCCTGAAGGCTGCTGGGTGGTGAGCATGGTACAGCTCGTTTGACACACACACGCACAGACACACACACACACACACACACACACACACACACACACGTGCATTTGCACGTGCACGTGAACACACACAGCTTAGTTTAGAGTTTGGAAGACTGCTCTGAGCTGCTTTGATAAGGGTCTTGGTCTGATCCTCGCACTCCTAAGACCCAGAGGAAACTGTTTCACTGAAACTCCTCCTATTTCTCCTCCGATGGATGTGTGAAAACCTGGAATATCCTCCCTGGGTTTCCCTCGATCAGAAGGAAGACTTCTGATAACTGCTGTTAGACAGATATATCTTATACAGCAATTTGAAAATACTACAACATGCCTTTAATATCTCAAAGAACTGGTAAATAATCAACTTAAAACAAGCTATTTACAAGCTTTTCAGAAATAAAGTATTTTTTGCAGGAAATGTTTCCAGCAACCAACCAATGCCTGTCCATAAAGAAAAGCCAATCAGCTCATCACGCAAACTCTTCCCCCGGAGGAAGGGGGGGGGGGGCGTACCTTCATGTGTCGTCGTCGTCTCCTGAAGCGGAGCAGCTCCTTGTGTTGCCGGGCGATGAAGTTCACCGCAGCGTATTCCAGTAGCGCCGAGAAGACGAACAGCAAGCACACCGCCATCCAGATGTCAATGGCTTTGACATACGATACCTGGGGACATGACGAGACCACGGGCATTATGAGGACCACACCTGAAGACAACCGGTTTGATAATGACCACACTGTGAAGACAAGAGGTGTGATACCGTCCACACTTGAGGTCCTAATGAGACAACAGGTGCTTTTAACAGCCACACGTTAGCCTAGTCCTAACTAGACCTCGTACTCATTTCATTCATAACGATGGTCTAGAACTGCTATAGAGCCAAACGATTTCTCACTTGAAGGCGGGTGCTGTTGAAGTTTAAAACCTATTGGCTCTGCCCAGTGCCACTCCGGATCTGCCTTAACCAATCGCTAACGTTTGGTCGTGACGTATTTCATGCTTGGCAAACTCCTTCACCGCTAACGGAGCCAGCTAGAAAATTCAACTTTTCCCGAATCCCGTGGGAAGAAGCGCCACAACATCTTGACCACCAACAAAAAAAAAATCTGGCTTTAATTTATCTATATTCGGCAGAGTTTCCACAACAGCATACTCCAACATAGCTTTCTCCATGGTCTTCCTGCTGCTTCCTGGTATTCGTTTGACTACAACTGAAACTCGCGCATGACCTGTACGTCACTGTTCTCAGGCCGCGCCTCCTGTTCGCTGATTGGAGGGACAAACTTAAAATAAATCGTTCGAACATACACTACACCCAGACTGAAGTACTGAAGGGAAATGAAAATTGAGTGGAAGTACGGAGGCGGGCGGAACCAGGCTAGCCACACGTGGCTGTGGTGTTCAAAACAACCACACCTGGCAACATATCGAGACAGCAGGATCGCTATCACGACCGCACCTGCTGACTGAGATCACAGGAGTCACAGGCAGGTTTCGATCAAATGCTGTGCCCACAGAACATAAAGCACCAACATCTTTCTGCCCACCCTTTGGTGATCGGCAATGTTTGATTCAATCAATGAATTGAAGTGGCACCCTCACCGCTGAGTGGGTGGGTGCGAGAGTAGCGTTTATTGTAATGAGCTTGGAGCGGCCATAGGGCTCAGAGAGTACAATTCAAGAGCTTTCCATTTAGCAGCAGCACTTGCCATTAAAGTATGCTACATACTAGCAGCAGAGCTAACAGGCGTCACTAAATGAGATGCTGTATGATTTACTGGTACCACTTTACATTAAGCCTGTGACATAATCCCTGACTCTTATGATAATGTAATCAAATATTGCTTATTACCTCATTAACTAATGTTAACAAACAATTTAACTAGCCATTACTGAATGGTTAATTAATCTACCCTTATTGTGAAGTGTAAAAGATTCACCCCGCTATTTCTAGACCAGTGTGTCACCCCTATGACAGCACTTTACCACTGGACGATGTGTTTTTACTCAAACACACCGCGGAAATACATATATATTTTATTTGTCATCATAATGTTCAAATAGATGGGGCAGCTTTTTTGTAGTAGTTTTTTTTCGCTGGTGACTTGATTCAGGCATCCCAGCTGTAGGGATCCTCCATCAAGCTTAGACTGTAATTATGTATAATCATGGGAATTCACTGGCAAGTCAACACATATGGCAAACAATTCACAAATAACAGACTCCTTGCAACAGAGCCCACTTTACCTGTCAAGGGTTAAAAACACAAAACCATTGTGAGCACAAAGTGGAAAACCGTTATCATTATAACCACTGCGCTGGTGCTAATGCTAAAGCTAATGTTAACTCTTTCACTGCTTCCGGTAGCAGACTGAGGTGGTGCTGGGAAGTTTTAAGTTGTAAATATGTCATATATATATATATATATATATATATATATATATATATATATAAACTAGTTTTGAGGTAATAGAAAAAAAAATATCGGACTACTTGCAAAAGCCCTCAGCGAGCATGACAGCTTCTTTGCATGATGAATAGCTGATAATATCGCCAACAGTGTTTCAGGAAGCTGATGAAGTATAGGAGCATGAGAGGGGCACACAGCTCTAAACGAGATACCCTCTCTCAGCTAAGAATGGCCGTAAGTCAACACCTACTTCGGAGGCAGAGTACGCGCCATGGAGGAAGATGGACAGGGGTGGCGGGATTGGTGAGGAGGGGAGGGCAAGATAATAAATGAATGAATTCCGCTCGGATCATCGTCTGATGGGAATCCTGCTCTCGTCGTGTGTCCCATCATTAGAGAACTCCTCATCGCAGCGTGTAATTATGTCACTACGCCAGAAGAGGGATCCTCGGGTCCCTGTATCTCTCCTCACGCAGAAGGGGCGCCACAATAAGCCGTCCCAAATCCAATTAAAGAGCACAGTCTGATCTCCCTGTAAATACCACACACTCGACCCCCCGGTGGTCCCAGGTGGTCCCCCCCCACTCTCTCTCTCTCTCTCTCTCTCTCTCTCTCTCTCTCTCTCTCTCTCTCTCTCTCTCTCTCTCTGGGAACAGCATGGATCTCCAGAATAGTTGTGCCTCACTTGCCTGCCCTCAACTCATGAGCTCATTTGCACCCCTGGCCTTGCCTCTTTGTGATGATTGTGAGCACCAGTGGTCTACGATGCACCTCGGTAAGCTTTGCCTTTGTTGTTGTACCTTAGAAACGGTTGTGGTATTTAGAAAGCACTTTGATATCTAGTGTCACCGTTCACTCTGCTGCAAACACCAAATAAAATAAAATACCTGTGTTTGTCATTCCAAAGACTGCTTTGCCCACTCTCTAGTTGTTTTTTGATACAGTGTCGGACAGCACTCTCACTCTTGTTTTTGTAGCTACCCCAATTTAAATTGTTTGATTTTATCATCCTGAACCCCACTTGTAAGTTGCTTGGATAAACGATTTTTTGTAAAATGTTTGAATACTGATTGTGATTGTATAACTG
>NC_140276.1:11098405-11104033 GCF_964030765.1 Micromesistius poutassou
GGGAGGGAGAGCTGTAAAAGGGCTTGATATTATGGCTAGTGGATTTAAAGCTAATATTTGTTAGTGATTTTGGAAAACAGGCAGAGAGTCCAGAGACCTACCGATTAAACAACATAACAAAGAGAGGGGGAGAGAGAGATGATGGAATTAAATATCAAACAAAACAAACAAACAGAACAATAGATGGAGAGATTACGTAATGATAGAAAGGGACGACACTGATGTGGTCTTCATGTCAAATTATGTGTGTGTGTGTGTGTGTTTGTGTGTGTGTCCGTGTGTCTGTGTGTCCGTGTGTGTGTTTATCTATGGATTATCAGAGCTGTGTGTAGGCTCCCAATCAGGAGGTGGGGCTGTGTCACGCATACACCAGTCCTTCATTGCCATGGCGACAGGAATTGCCAACATGTGTGATTGATGGAGCTGACCAAACAGTGATCTGCTGATCCACCACAGATTATCTCCGCCCCCAGCAGGAGAGGAGATGAACGTTCATTTTGATTCCCTTTTTGTCTTTCCTTTCTTTCCTTGGTTTTTGAGAAAAATACATTTCTTGATTCTTGATAACCCAAATATAAATGCAATCAAATGTTACATAAATTAAAATATCTGATTAATTTCTTTTCAGGCTTTTAGAGTCTGAAGTTGTGTCACATTTCTAGCATAACCCATCACGTTTCAAGTGTCGTTCAGAAAGAATACTACAAACTTTCCCGATTTCCAAAACATTATTCCGAAGTCTTTGTACAAACTATGTTGTTGATCTTTGTAGTTAATTTTTTTTACAAACCATGGGTGTAGTGTTTGGGACTCACCTGTGATGTCCGTTTATGTTTTACAAACCATGGTGTAGTGTTCAGGCCTCACCTGTGTTGTAGTGCTTGGTGCAGTAGCGCAGGTCCTTCTCCTCTTCAGGAGGAACTGAGGTAAGGTGAGGCCGTCGGCCACCTGCACCGCTCCCTTCTCGTCCCACTCAAAGATCAGGTCGTTCATAGTATAGCCAACTAGGGGACGGATAGGCAGGTAGGCAGACAGACAGACAGGCAGACAGACAGACAGACAGACAGACAGAGAGAGTTAGATTTAAAGCGAAACACACCTGGCCACATTGGGACAGATGCAAATGAATGTTTTGAATTTGGCCTCAAAAACGAGTAAAGTGACCGAAGAAATACAGCCATACTACATTGTGTGCTTTGCTCCCTTAAAAGGACATAATAATTATAATATACTAATAATAATACAGATACATTCATTTTGTCAAGTGCTTTTCAAAAGACACTTAATAAAATCACATTATTAAAACATGAACAGGAATGTCTGAATGTGACAGAAAAACAAGACTATATGACAAAACATGTAGAATATGATTCTTATTCTTGCATGTGTCTCGCTAAAAATGAGGCGAAATAGTGCTCTGTGTGCTTTGGGCTTAAGAGCATGAACGTTCTATAGCCTTATGATATTTCTTCCTGTCTATGTTTTAACTTACATAATAATGAACTGGCCTAATAACTGAGTCTTGTCTATGTGTGTGCAAGCATGTGTGTGCGTTTGTGTGTGCATGCACTTGGAAGTAAGCGCGTGTGTGTGTGTTTGTGTGTGTGTGTGTGTGTGCGTGTGTGTGTGTGTGTGTGTGTGTGTGTGTGTGTGTATGTGTGTGTAGGGGTGTTAGTGTTCTCCGGTGTGTGTGTGTGCCTATGTATGTGTATGTGTATGTGTATGTGTATGTGTATGCATGTATGTGTGTGTGTGTGTGTGTGGTGTGTGTGTGTCCTTGTGAGTGTGTGCATGTATGTGCTTGTAATTGTGTGTGTGTGTGTGTGTGTGTGTGTGTGTGTGTGTGTGTGTGTGTGTGTGTGTGTGTGCATGTGTGTGCAGGCGGCCAGTGTAAATCATCACACATCTCATCAGGCTGCCTGTTCAGCCACAACCTCATCCATCTCCAAGAGACCAGCACACAATAAATACTGTGTGTGTGTGTGTGTGTGTGTGTGTGTGTCTGTGAGTGTTATTAAACTGCTGGACTTGCATTTGTGTGTATATATATGTCTGTGTGTGTTCACTGGTGATGTCTATGTGTGCATACATTTCTGTGTTGCTACTTTGTTTTGGTAAGAATGAAAAAAATGTGTCAAAATGGTTGCACTAATGTATGCATGCATGCATGTGTGTACACATACAGCTCTCCAGTTGCATGATGCAGGTCTGCACGTCCATCGGGAAGTTCTTCAGATCCATGGGGCAGGCTAGAATCAATGTTATTCTGGAAACACACACACACACATACACACACACACACACACACACACACACGCACACACACAAACACGCAGTAGCAGGATTACCTAGGGATTTGGTATTCTCTTGCAGCTGGCGACAGAGTGCTGCACTGTATCACCTGAACTCTGACATATCATATATTTTAAATACCGGTATAAGCTCCTGACAGCCCTCAATGCGATGTTCATATATATTCAGAACACAGTTCTGTTGCTGTGGGACCACAGGGCGCTCTAATGGGTACAGCACGCCTAAGATGAACTTCCTCAACCGACAAAAGTCCAAACCGACAAGAGTTGCAGGTTTCGTGCTTTGGTCTTTAAATATCGGTTGGAAATAACGGTTGGTTAAACCCGTTGAGTGGATCCTTCGCTCAAACAACCGCAGACGTAGATAGATTATTTGTTGCTATGGAAACTCATAGAATCAGTCGGGCAAAATGGTCATTAATCTTGTTTGTCTGCTGTAATTTATTCCTGTGCCCATAATGATTTGAAGCAAGCAGGGCAAACCAGGTTGAATACAAAGTTGTCGTAGCCGTAAGCTCTCTTGGCTAGTTGCTATGTAATTCAGTACCTACACATATGTGTGGATGAAAATGATGAATCATATCTGTAACTGTAAGGAGAGAACACTGTTTGTGCCTTGGGTTAATTCCAAGGTGTGGCGGTTTGGAGCTTCATGCTTATTTGTATTCTGGTAATTTAGGTCCTCCAAATGCTTTGGATAAGGCCTCCAACCAAATAGCATCTAGAACAAGTATCATTACACAGATAATCAACCTGTAGGCTTATATGTCTGCAAAATGAAATACATCTTGTTATAGTAGTTGGTTATCCTCAAAGACAGTCTCAAAGTCATTTCAAATACATTTGCATTTAATGAGGCTGGCATTGCCAGACATTTCCAGTCTAGCGAGATTTCACAGTTAGATTAATTCAATAAGTCATGCATTCAGAATCACCTGCCAAAGACCTGTGCATCAAATATTCATTTATTGTTAAATGTTGATGACGTGGAGAAAGTTATTTCTCGATTCATCTTCACAGGACATTTCAAGCCTCTGCTCAACTTCCCAGTTTGATTGAGAATACTTTATCATTGAACGCTGGAACTGGGCATCTTCCCAGATAGAAAATATAATTTGAGAACATTTCATTTGGTATTGATTTTAACATTTTACATTTGTCATATCATGGGCATGAAACGCTTCGCTGCGTCTAGAATGACTCATCTCTCTACTGGGTAAGATCATCAGAAGGGGACTTTTTTTTTCAGTGCCGAGGGGATAAACTACATAGATGACTTTTGACTTAGAATTTTTCTTTCTCAGGGGGGGGAAACTAAAGGTTGAACTAAACAACGTTTTTGTTTTTCTTTTCCAAAAGAATTGGAGCTTTGACCTTTTTTAACATCTTGCTTCATGTTGTGCTGCAACTATTGTGTGGTGACGCCTCTCTATTGTATTGAAGAGTGCCTTAGGGCCCCCTTGCTGATATTCTCCTCCCATCGGGATGCGCCTGCTTTACGTCGGCGTCGAGAGGAGACGAAGACAACGTTCTGCGCATCTCACCGCCGACCGCCCTGGTAAACACCTGCCGCGCATGGATTTCTTCCTGCGTATCTAAGCGCCGCCGATCGGACACTTTAATATCCCCATGGTCTCTCCTCCCTCGCCCGGCAAGCCAGCCTTGTTCTGATGAACACAGAGGGGAGGGGAGGCTCTGTATCGCTCTCTCTCTCTCTCTCCTTCTCTCTATCTCTCTCTCTCTCTCTCTATCTCTCTCTCTATATCTCTCTCTCTCTCTATCTCTCTCTCTTCTTTTCCAACACTGTTTATACAGGATCAATTCCACTCGGGGACAACATGGCGAGGAAAGTGAGGAAAGGGGCCTGATAAACAGATCGAGGAGTAGGGAGGAAAGTAACATGGAGGGGTAGATTACCCCAGCTGTTAAGGGGCAGACCAGAGCTCTCTCCTCCTCCTCCTCTCTCCTCTCTCTTCCTCTTCCTCCTGCTCTCAGCAGAGGCAATAAAGCAAAGAGAGGAGGCAGAGGCAGCGCAGGCCGTTTGTCAGCCGCAGGCGGCTATAAACTGAGAGGGGGGAGGGAGGGAGGGAGGGAGGGAGGGAGGGAAGGAGGGAGGGAGTGAGTGAGGGAGGGAGGGAGGGGCTTGGTGCTGGATAACAAACTTCAAGTTAGAGGAAAATCTTTAGGAGAGGTATAGGGAGATGAGGAATTGAGTGGAAGGAAATGGTGAGGAGAGGGAAGGGCAAAAAATGAATTTGGAGGAGAGGGGGATGGGGAGAGAAGAGAGGGAAGAGGAGGGGAGAGGAGGGGGGAGGAGGGGAGAGGCGAGGAAAAGGCGAGGAGAGGAGAAAATGGGAGAGAGAAAGGAGAGAACAGTCCGACATTTCATTTAATCCTGTCGTTCCCAAGGTCTAGTTTAGTTCACTCCCCTTCTCTCTCGCACTCTCCTTTCTCGTTCTCTCTTGCCTTCTCTCCTCTTTTTTCTGCTCCTTTGTGCTCGAGAGTGTCAAGATGCAGCAGCCTCTTCCAATGCCAATCACCTGCTTCTGCCCCCGGCAGCCGCGAAGGTTGAACGCAGAGTGTGTGTGTCGGTCGTGCACGCGGTGCCCTACCGTATACTGTAGAGCACGTTGCCATTCTTGGAGATCCTCAGCAGCTTGTTGTCCGTGGTGACCTCGTGGAAGTTGGCGCCCTTCTCGTTGGCGAAGAACAGATCGGGCTTCCAGATGGAGTCCAACATAGAGGGGTCCAGGTCCAGGGAGTCGTCGGGGTACTCGCTGTATGCCAGCCGAGGGTCGTTCCACTGCTGCCGCAGGAAGATGTTCACCCGGTAGTCCTGCGGAGCACGTTTCACATCGTCGTCACAGGGATCTCGTCTCATTCAGCCAGGAAGACACACGGTCGGGGGGGCATACGGACACACACACACACACACACACACGACCACAACACACGTCGTAAACGAGACCCTTTTCATTTAGACAAATAGTATTGCCTTGTTGTCTGTTTCACTGTTGTACTGCACGCACCTTGAGATTGTCTCAACTGATGAAAGACGCTTCATCAATAAAAATATTGTTATCATTACCACATGCGTTTAGGGCTGAGCCATACAGAATGGTCAAATAACTGTAGTAACGACGTGGGTCTCTATGCCAGTGGTTACATTTATGGTTCTGCATCGGTGATTCAGGTTCTTTATTGTCCTTCAGCATTAACACAACAACGTCTTAAACAACTTAAAAGAGACTATTTCTGATTCTGAGTGTCTGTCTCATATCTGTTGAAAGCTGCCAAAATTCGGTGGCATCTGGTG
>NC_140276.1:11104233-11109233 GCF_964030765.1 Micromesistius poutassou
TGTGTGTCTCATTTAAACCTGAAATGAACCACACTCTACAGAGTCTACAGTACTGATGACTGAGGCAGAGATTATCAATACAACTATCTGTGTGTGTGTGTGTGTGTGTGCGCGCGCACGCCACTCTCTCTCAATCAAACAGAAACTAACTAACTCTATCTCTGTTGCTTGATTTTCCTCTTGCACTCTTCATTCTGTTTTATTTAGAATGTTGCATCTTTTATTAAAAAAAGATGTGTGCCATACATACCCGCGCACACACACACACACACACACACGCGCACACACACACACACACACACACACACACACACACACACACACACACACACACACGCACACACACACACACACACACACACACACACACACACACACACAGACATACCCCAATCACACACACACGCACACGCACCACACACACACACACCGCGCACACACACACACACACACACACACACACACACACACACACACACACACACACACACACACACACATTTTAGTTGATGAGGCTGCGTGTCCTGACCTGGTGGACACTCTGGCGCCCCCTCTGGCCCGAGATGAGTTTGTCACTAAAAGCTTTTCTGTGTCATGAGGAGGCTGAACGTGTGTAACAAGCGTTACAGAGGTAGACTAAAACACTAGGAGACACACATTCAATGAAGCAGAAGGAAGAGCGGTGTGTAAACATCGGAATTGCATCTCAAAAGTGAAACAAAAAAGGCTGAGAATAAATAGCAACAATCATGGTTCTTTTCCAAAACCATCAGTTTGGGAACGGGCTGGCAAAAAGGATGGGCGTGTGTTGTTTACATTAAAGCAGATATAAGAGTTTATCATCTTAACCAGCCATTACTTACCATTGTGGTTTCAGCGATGGAGCCAAAACTGTTGATAAAAATATTGCAGGTGACATTTACAGGAGGACCTGCAGAGGAAGAGAGAGAGGGAGAAGGAGAGAGGGAGAATGTGAGAGAGAGAGGATGAGAGAGAAAGAGAAATTTCAGATCACTTTTAATTAACTTTTTAATGCCATTGTACCGGGACAAAGCGAAGATAAGAAGGCAAATGGTTGGTGTGTGAGAGAAAGTGTGTTTGGAGTGAGGAAATGTGTATGCGTTTGAATTTAAAGAGTGTGTATGTGTGTGTGTGTGTGTGTGTGTGTGTGTGTGTGTTTGTTTATCTGTAAAAACAGCACGGCACAAACAACAGCCGACCCTGCAGGTTAATGACTGTAGGGGAGGAAGCAGAGAAAAATAAGGTGGGAGTCACAGTGAAGCACACACTCACACGCAGCCAAACACGCACACACGCACGCACACATACGCAGCCACGCGCGCACAGCGCTCGGCCCAACACTTACTCCATCGTGACACAGACGGGGCGACAAAAGGAAGAGGAGTAGGCGGAGGAAGAAAAGCCAACCTATTCATACAACAGAGAAGCAGTTCCCTTCTCCCAGGAGAAGTAGCCATGGTTGTAGGCTTAGCATCACCCCTCCAGAACCATCACCCCCCCCCCCCCCTCTCCAGCCTGTGCTCCGCACCCTGTCAACCCCACCTAACTCAAGCTTCTGACTTCAGTTACTCAGAATCGACCCTTGAGAACGGTCCGACCATTAGGAGTACTGTCACATTCCCTGGCGCTCGCTATGAACTAGGTGGATCGAATTACAGACGACATGCTGCAAAACCACATGTGAACCGGCGCCATTGTTCAATACGTGTAGTGCACGTTCACAATCCCATTTGATATTCAGTGACCGAAATGAAGTATAATTTGTGAGGCCCATTCTGAAAAAAAGTTCTAAATATGCGCCAACATATGCATATGCGCCACACTGCCACGCTGCCACGCTGATCCAAACACCGATGAGGCCCTCTGCGGAGTCACGGACAGACCCTTGAGGGCTGGCACAGAGCCGGTTCGGACCGGTCGGTTGAAGCGATAAATGATGCGTTGCGGCTCGTAGCGTCTCCAACCTGTTGTTCTGGCGGGGGTGAGGAATATGGATCCCCTCCCCTCTCTGCCTCTCCCTCTCTGTCCGTCCGGCTTCCAGGAAACGCCGCAGTCAGCCAGGGTCGAGACACGACGCAGGTCCCTCCTTTTACCACATTGCTGTAATTTCATCAATTCTGAAAATGGAGCTATCGAAAAGATGTCACTTCTGACATTTATCCCGGAGAAGAGGCATTGATCAGTTGGTCTTGGACAGCCGCAGATCTGTGGAGCATTGAGCCACCTCGTGTCCAGACTCTTTTCCCAGAATGCAACAGTTGTTGTTGTCGTTGTTGAAAGAACACTGAAGAACAGGGTTGCAGAGGATACAATATTGTGCAGTGATTGAATACATGGTCCCCTATGGATCCCACTGGATGCTGGCATGTCATATCTAAAGAGCTCTTAATGAGACAATGTTACCTCTGGGAATTTCCCACAATGCATTGTAATATGTGGTGAAACATCATTGGTCAAACCTTATTTGAGTTGTCACATGATTGGCTGCAGCCCCTAATGGCAGTTCACATCAGGAATTCATGAAGATAAGCTGAGTTGATGAGTTGGTATACATTATTAATCTCCAACAGAGAAATTCTTTACGTATACGCTTTAACATTGAGTGTTTAATGATTAAAGACTATGATTGATTATGTTTACTGCGGTGAGGGATAAAACTGGAAGCTAAAATAATGTGTGTGTGTGTGTGTGTGTGTGTGTGTGTGTGTGTGTGTGTGTGTGTGTGTGTGTGTGTGTGTGTGTGTGCATGTGAGAGTGTGTGTGTGTCTGTGTGTGTGTGTGTATGTGTGTGTGTGTGTGTGTGTGTGTGTGTGGGCGTGTGAGCGCGCGCATGCGCGCGCGCGCGTGTGTGTGTGTGTGTGTGTGTGTCGTGATGTACGGTTGTCACACTGTCGGCATTCCCAGATGGTCGGCACTTCTGACAGTTACAACCACAATCTAGCTGAGGTCAAACAGCACTACACGCGATACACACACACACACACACACAAATATATACATACAAATATATACATACTTAAAAAAACCTCCATGCAAACATGTGGAGACAAACAAACTATTTATCGTTGCTAGCTTAACCAGCTTTTTAATTCCGGTAGCTTTGGGCCAACAGGGAATGAAGGAAGGGGGTCTGGATTATTTTGATGGCCAATTACTCTCGTTGTCATAGCTTCAACACTGCCAGAGGCCACTCCAACACACACAACACACACACACACACACACAAACACACACGCATACACATACATTAAATGACACACACTCAATGACAGGCTCACTCATACATACACACTTACACAGTCGCTCAAACACACACGCACACACACACACGCACACACGCACACACACACACACACACACTAAGAGCATGTAAACCTGGTTTAGTTGTGCAAATTGGGCAAGAAGACAAGGTTGTGGGGCGCTGGGCGGAGGGGGGGGGGGGGGGATCATTATGGGCTGGCCCCAGGGCCCTCCAGTGACTTACGAACTCTGCCCCTAATGACTGATTACTCACGGGATGGCATGAGGGCTCTCCACCACGGCAGCCCTGCAGCCGCGGAACACGCATCCCGCCTCCCGCAGTCATTAAGTCGACCAACCTCCCCACTTGGGAATGGCTATTTCTTATTCATTCAGTCACGTGAGTATTAGACGTAACCTTACTTTGTATAAATAGGCACTATGTTAGGCACGAGATGTGTGTGTGTGTGGTGGGGGGGGGGGGGGGGGTCCTCCCATCTCCCACTGTGTATTTTTTCACTCTAAGTCGCATTGTATAGAAGCCTCTGCTAAATAACCAAATAGTAAATAGTTATACAGGTAAAACTGTATTTTAATATCTCAGAAGACTGTCTGTGTTTTCCTGTGCTAGGAAATACCACAACTTCCCAAGTGTTGAGTGCATGAGTGTCTCTCCGTGGCCTCATCAGCAGATTTCACCCTAACAACTTCGTTGGATTAAGAGAATAAACACTTAAAGTTAGCTGGAGGTTCAGAACCATCTGTAGCGAGTCGTGAAATTGTTACACTTTTAATGCAGCAGAAAGCTTCGGAGTGTACCAGCGCTCAGCACAGCCATGCTATGTATGGTACTCTGCTGTGCTAGGCACGGCCTCTCTTCTTGTGTCTCAGCAATGTGACCCAGCCAGAGTATTCCAACACATATTCTCCACAAAGCCTCACAGTCCAAGCCGCTTTGGGAGGAGTCTCGGGGCAATCCGGGTATAACTATCAAATATTCTACAACATACAACTGAGTGTTTGAACCCAGGTTGATCTAGAGAAGAGGATCTGTTGCCTCTATGGGACATTGGGCTGTTGGTCGAGGGAAAGGGACGGAGGGATGGAGAAGATGGCTGATATTCTCATTCACTGCGTAGTGGCTTGTGCGCATCGCTGAGCAGGAAGTTAATATCCTCCTCCCACCCCTCCTCTCCTCTCCTTCCCTCCTTTCTCCATAGCGCAGTTCATTTCATTTCTATTTAATAGCCATCCAGTTGCGGAGAATGAGAGATGGAGGGAAAGAGCTTTATAGCTTTCCAATAAAGATAGAGAAGATTGGTATGCAACAGGAAAAACAGGTGAAATAGTGAGGGAGCGAGAGAGAGGGGCAGAGAGAGAGAGAGAGAGAGAGAGAGAGAGAGAGAGAGAGAGGGGCAGAGAGAGAGTGGGGGAGAGAAATGGAATGAGAAAGAGAGGGGGGGAGAGAGAGAGACAGAGAGAGACAGAGAGAGAGAGAGACAGAGAGAGACAGAGAGAGACGGAGGGAGCAATAGGGGGCGAGGCAGGATAGAGAGAGAGAGTAGAGATAGAGAGAGGGAACAGGAAAGAGGAAAAGGAACAGCTTGTTAACTGTCAGAGAAGTCAGAGCTGACGGCGTGAGTCACAGGCTACTGTAGCCGCACAGTGTTTACGCCAAACAGTCTGACAGCCGCTAGCGTAGAGCACACACATGCACACACGCATAAAAAATGAAACAT
>NC_140276.1:11114233-11136733 GCF_964030765.1 Micromesistius poutassou
AGTTTGGTGGTCTTAATTATATTATACTATACTCATTTGTTATTCTATACTGTACTGTACTCTACTATACTGTACTGTAATACTATATTCTACTTTTCTGGACTGTACTACTATACAAGTATACACTATATATACTATATATATATATATATATACTATACACTATACTACTATACATATACTTTTATGAAGATGTGGTATGCTGTGGAGAGGGTCCCTGTCAGACAGGGAGACAGACTGACTGACGCTGAGCTCAGCCGCTGCAGTGAGATAAATATCCCTTGGCCTGGCACTCATCTGCATAATGCCGGAGTGCAGGAAGGTGGGCCGTGTGTAATATGTGCTGAACATCCCATAATAGCAGATGAGTCGTCTTTCTAATCAGAACGCACGGGGCCCCAGGATCTGACCTACCGGGTGGCTTCTGCTGAACAGGCACAACATGGCCTCATCACCTCCCTTCTCCCCTCCTCCTATCTTAGACCCTCTTGTCCTCCCCATTCCTCTCTGATATTCTTATCTTCTCCCCTCTCCTCTCTGATAGTCTCATCTCCTGACCACTCCTCTCTGATATTCTCCTCTGCGCCCCTCTCCTCTCTTCTATTCTCATTTCCACTCATCTCTTTTCCTCCTTTCCTCTCTTCTATTCTCATCTCCACTGCTTCCATCCTCCTCCCCCCCCCTCCCCTCCTCTGCATTCTTCTATACCGGTGTGCTCTCCTTCCTCTCCTCTGCTCTTGTTTCCCTTCCTCTGCTCTCTCCTCCATTCCTCTGCCCTCCTCCCCTCTCTCCTCCTCTCCTTTCCTCTCCCCTCTCCTCACCCTTCCTCGTTCCTATCCTGTTCTCCCCCATCCCGCCCCTCCCCCCTGTCATATTCTCATTTTCCCCTCATCTCACATCTGCTGTCCTCTCTTCTCCTCTTTACACCTTTCCTCCCTCTAATACACACATATCTGTTCTCGTCCATTCTCCAAACCCCCTCTTCCTTTGCTTCCCTCCCCCAACATTCCCCCCTCTCCTCTTCTCCCCACACAGCAGAAAAAAAACAAGCAACGGCAGAACAAATCCATACACACCCACAGGATTTACACACATCTCTATAAACACATCTATATAAAACCACTGACCTATAAACACACACTCACACACACACACACACACACACACACACACACACACACACACACACACAGAAACACACACACAGAAACACACACATGTGTATGCACACGTATGCGCGTGGTCCGACACACACAAACTTACACACACGTGCACGCACACACACGCACTCAAATACACAGACGCTAGCAGACACACGCGCACACACACACACACACACACACACACACACACACACACACACACACACACACACACACACACACACACACACAGTAAGCGATACATAGGGCATCTGAAACAGCATATAACCACTTTACTCAAAGCGATAGGCTGTTATAAATATTTTAAGCAACACTTAAGCTATGAAAAGCTTCAATGACCACAACTCAATATCGGTTCACCTAACTGTGCACACCATTACCAATTACAGCATGCAGTGAAACCATGCATGTATGCACACACACACACACACACACACACACACACACACACACACACACACACACACACACACACACACACACACACACACACTCTCTCTCTCACACACACACACACACACACACACACACACCAATGGCACCGTTACACACAACATGCCGCTGTGCTGTGCTGTGCTTCCTGATATCCGATCCATAGCTGTTTTCACTGTCAACTGAAATTGAATCAGAATTCAAATATTGCCTATTGGACAAGTCATGCAGCATGATCACAAAGACACACGACCGAGCGTAACTATTTAACACTACTCTCATTGAGGCCTTCTACGCTACACATTTGCTAGACTAATGAGACAAACAGAATGCAAGATGAGCTAACTCTTTCAGCTGTGCCTCAAGCTTTAGCTTTGAATTAGCCATAACCTGCTAACCTGCAAAATGTACATTGACCCATACACAATTAAACCTTTTTCCTAGCCAATAGGATGTGACACCCAAAAAAAGCCAACTGCAATAAAATAAACCTAGTTTGTATGGCTAACATCCAACGGATAAACTATGAGGTTAGAATCATTTAAAATATACCTTAACAAGCAAAACCTCCCTTTAACATTGGGTGCATTCACAGGGAGCTAGCCAGGTCGGTATAACACCTACAGAATAGATAGGCCTAAGAGAACAAGCTCTACTGTGTTTACCAGTAGGGTGTAACTATACACAGATTAGCTTCTCTATTTCCTGTACAGAACGGTGGGTTTTATTCTCTCAAATCCTCCCACTAATGAAGTGTTTAGGAATAGCGTCAAGAGGGAAATTTAACATAATAAAGAACAGCCAGTAATATTGCTGATGTAAGGCAAAGATGTTTTTTTGCTTAATTGCTGCTGCCGCCAGATGTTCTCAGTGATCTGTAGAGAAGCGAAATTCGAGCCATAGCATAGGACAAAAACACACTGCCAAACAGCACTGTATAGGTATGATTCATTCATATTCCTAACAACATTAGAAACACATGGAAAAATGAAACTTGCCTTTATTTGTGACTAAAATCCTATAGGGGGGAAAAAAGAAACAAACTCAAAGCTCAGAAAGAAAGATAGAAAGATAGAAAGAAAGAAAGAAAGAAAGACAGAGAACCGGAAAGAAATAAGTAAAGAAAGAAAGGGAAGGAAGAAAGATAGCGCGAAAGAACGATCAGAAAATAAAGAAAACCTGAAGAGGCAAGAACTAAAACCAGAAAAGAAAAGTACCTTTCTTGTGAGTAGCTTCATTTTTGGAGCCTTGTGGGTCTGACAGAGGAGAGATGACAATTAAACACAGAACATTGTAGCAACATGTATCCGTTGTTCTTCCCCGTTTGGGGAAAACAACCACTTAATTTAAATATCAGGGGTGGAGACAAGACAGCAAGGCTCTGAGGGTGGGTACTGTGTTCAACCGCGGCCAGACACCCAGGGGGGTCTTAGTGACAGCTCAGGGGGGTGAGGGGGGGGGGCAGGAAAGAGGGAGGGGCGAGAGTGTATCGTTTACGGCAAGAGCAGCGAGGTGGGATGCAGAGTTTTGTGGAGAAAACATCTTACTGCCATTCTATAGCGGGCAGGAGAGGGGGGAGGCAATGCACCGCGATGGAGGAGAAGAGGAGGAGGAGGAGGAGGGGTTGCAATGCAGTTGTGTCAAAGGGAGCGGAAGGTATAGGCCAGCAAAATGCACTACAGGAGATGCAATACGCCATTGAAAGAGAGAGCAACAGAGAGAGTAAGAGAGGGGGGCGGGGGAGGTGGAAGGTGGAGAATGCAAAGACTACATGTCGAACTGGCTTCGATTCAACAAGGCCTCAGATCCACCTCTGAGGAAATTACACATATTCATTTTTGTTCATTTTTGTTTGTTGTTTTATTTCATTTTTGTCTCTGTGGTGTTTGGGTGGTAGCCGTTTGCCGTATCCGACGGTGACTGCTTCCTTACAGAGAGCGCCAGATATATATATATAGATATATAAATCTATATATATAGATATATAGATATATATATCAATATATATACATGCATGCCAGAGAGGGTGAGTTACAGGTTGAGGAATGCTGATATTCAGCATATGAAAACTCAAATCAAGGGAAAAGCCAGATGCCACGGCCAGACCGTTATTTGTTGTATAATTCCTAATAATAATTTTAGTCAGTAGAACTCCTCATCATTCAACACCAATGGTCAGTATGAGATCTATCATAATCCACGATAATTAAAACCCCCCAGAAGATTTTCTAAATCGATGTCTTATGAAAACGGCGATAACAACTTTATATATATCAACATATATACATCAATGTCAAGCCAATAACGAGAATAGCCTTTTACAGGATGTTGCAAGCCATCGATCCATGATTGAATTTCAACCTCACAGAATATATATAGATATATATTTTTAATAACGCCTTCCATTTAAAAACACCACCCCCAACTCTCCTCTGACTTCAGAAAGACGACGTTGTTATTTGGGTGTTCATGTGAAGCGCAAGCTGTAATGATTGATGTGCCGCGTCTAGAGCCAGCCCCATTATTCTGTGTAATCCCAGCATCCGCCTGCCTTCCCCTACTTGACAACCGCCATCTTGAAGGATGGGGACTACAGAGAACAGAACTCTGGCAGCCGTAATACAATCTGTCATTGTCAGACGAATAAAAACGAAACGAAAAAAACTAACGGGGTAGGTGCGGGGAGATAAATGAAAAGAATTCAACGTGACCGTGAACTCTTGTAGACAGGTGACTTACGCTCTGTAATCTGCCCATCCAATACATAGACCATTTATACGCCCCTCTCCCCCCTACCGTGCTCTCTGGTGAGGCTTAAGCCTGGGTTTAACCCTGAGGCTATAGGGGTTTCTGCTCGGCACCACAGCACCTGCTGATCCCAGCACTAAAACCACCATTAGCGCCTGTATCGGACAGCTAGCGACGAGAGTGTTGAACAGAACCCACATCCCTTGGCTTCGCCGAGTTGGCAAAATCATAACAACAAATTGGACCTATGATTAAATAAACACTTTTAATTTATCGGATAACGGAAATGGTAACGGAAAACGGTTTTATCATTTTAACCTAAATCCTAGCGGAGGAAGGGCTTTAATATTTATGCTTAGGCTTTATCGCCCTGCTGATTGTTCATTGGAGGGTTTAATGCTGCGAGCAGAGAAGGCGATTTGACGGGTCGACTGTCTCTCTTCCTAATGAATGTGTTGGAGTGTTGGAGGGCGGCGAGTGACCCCCTTTGTCAGCCCTGCAAGACAGATACGCTGGCCTCCACTCCCCTCCTCCTCCTGGTGGTTACAGACGGTGATGGGGGTTTAGCCGACTGAGTGAGTAGCTTTTTTAAAGCCACCATCTCCTCACAGGCATATTAGAGCGGCTTGGTTGACCCCACAGACAGAGAGAGAGAGAGTCATGTAGACAGAGGAGGGGAAGAGCGATGGAAGAGCAGGCAAGAGAGACAGAGAGAGAGAGAGAGAGAGAGAGAGAGAGAGAGAGAGAGAGAGAGAGAGAGAGAGAGAGAGAGAGGGAGATATGGGAGAGAGAGAGATGGGGAGCAAGACCGGAAGCGGTGAGTGAGAGAGAGAGAGAGAGAGAGAGAGATAGAGTCTTGAATAGACTGAAGGAAGAGAGAAGGAACAAAAAAGAGCCAGCTTGATGGAAAGCGATAGAATAGGAGAGATTGAGGGAGATAGAGAGACAAAGTGAGGAAGTTAAAGTGAGAAAGAACAAATCATCTGCCCTCTCCCCACCTAGTCATTCAGCTCCCTGAGAAATCATTTCCTTTCTTTGACTATCGTTAAAATCACAAAGACACAAAGATGGGCTTGGAGCGAGGAATGTGTGCCAAACAACGTATTCAGAACTTTCAAAACGATTTGACTTTGATACATGAAATAACTGTGAAAATAATCTCTCTCTTCCATTATATATGAAGCATAATATCTCTCTCTCTTTCACTTCCAGTCGGGGATGTATAAAGCCCTATATCTTTCTCAATCTCTCTCTCTTCCAGTATAAAGCAATATCCCTCTACGGCTCTTCCATTATGTATAACATAGAGCCCTCTCGCTCCCTCTCTCTCTCTCTCTCTCTCTCTCACTCTCTCTCTCTCTTTAGGTATGTATACAACTTGGCATCTCTACTTTGTGACATCACAGCATATACCTTTGGTTTTCCTCATGCGTCTGCTGGAGACTCAGACGATTCATCTTCCTCTCCTTCCGTCTGGGGCATCCTGGCATGGCCATATATTCCCCTCCTTTCTCTTTCTCTCTCTCTCTCTCTATCTATCTCTCCCTCTCTGTGAGTCTCTCTAGCTGTTTCTCTCTCCTGTTCAATATTCCTCTCTCTTGTGCCCTTGCTGTCTCTCTCTTGGCCAGACGTGACGTGCGATCGATATTCCTGTCATAACTCTGGGGACGAGTCACCTCTGTGGCAGCGTTAAAATTCCATACTTAGTGCAAAATAGTCCCCACTAAATACTCCAGAATGGCATCACCCCCTGGCGAACGGTGAGATGTTTTTATTTTCTTACTATTTCAAAAAAACCTTTCTATAAGCAAGGTTTGTCGTTAGTTCTGGAAAGAATATTAGCTTGATTTCTAACTGGTATCTGTTCAGATACATCAGACAAGGTAGCTGAGATACTAGGAATACTGCAAACATGACCGCGAATGGACTACATTTTGACACTTTTACCATTTAAAGTTCCAGGGTGCTTCCAGATAAAGTCAGTGTGAATCTATATAAATTGTATTGAATTTCAATATTAAAAGAATATGTAGATACTGATACGGTTGCTCACTATTAAGTGAAAGCATGCTGAAATTGATCTGTACTGCAATATCTGCTAATAAAAACTATAACATAAATCATTAAATGTGCTCACATTTTTGTAAATAAAATAAAAATGAAACAAACCTCAAATATCATGCCCTTGAGGGCACCACTGTCATAAACAAATTATATTGGTCCATGGGCTCGCTTTCTACAAAACAATGGTTCCCTACTTTATTTCTATCCAGTATTCTCACTTTCTCATCACATCGTATTTCCATCTATCCTTCCTCCCCCTTGTCCACTCTTTTCCTCCTCTAGTTCCCCTGCTCTTTCTCATTCTCCCTCTCACTCTTATCCCTCTCCCCATGGCTGTTGTTGCGGTCCCTACTCATTAACTTATGCTCATTAATTCCATTAAGTAGCCATTAAACAAGTGCTGATCTAGGAGAAAAACAGCGTCAGGCTCTCACAGCTAATAAGCAAAGTTCAGTCTCGACCCGACTGGAAGGAGACTCCAAGGAACTCTGCTTGGCTGCAATACTTACTAGTCTAGTAATGTATTCTTTGTGCTGCAATATATTAGTTGAATGTAGGCCTAGGGTAGTTTATTACACTATTATGTAGTGTAGTACACAATTGGACTAGATAGGTTAACATGTACTGGAAAACAAGGGCTGTGTTACCTCTCTTATAGGCCTACCCCTTCAACATCCCCAAACCAGACATTTTCCTTTGAACAAATATTAGATAATGTAGCATTATTTATATTGTAGATAATGCTATACAAGTAGTAAAGAATTAAAGTGTTCTTTATATAATTTAATTTATGAATGCAGAGAAAGACAAACACACAAGTGATTATTGTTTGCGAAATGGATTAGGATCAGAATAAGCCAATATTTGCTTTGTTGCTGTTTGAGTGCCTTCTCTTGTTCGACCTTTGATGATGGAAAGCCTGCCTCTACTCTATTGCCGTAATACATTGTGTAGACAGAATCATAAACACTGTGTTGACATTATTATAGTGTACTATTGTTGTATTGTATTACAATGTATTGTATTGTAATTTAATCTCTCGAAATATGGTCTTTGTTTGTATGGACAAAAACACCCATACCCCATAACTAATAATGTTACATGATCGCTAATTACTTTTACGAAATACTAAATAGCCAGGGTTTAGCTAGATACTGCATTTATACCATGTTTTGGTTAGCTTTTAAATGACAAAAAATAATGTTGGAATTTCCCTCCAAATGGTTTGTCATAGAGCCTGTGATATACAGATTAAGCTGATATGATATGAGATAGGCTAGTAGCTCTGTTGCTTCCTCAGCTAGCAGCTGATTGTATCAGTTTATCTAGAAGCTGTTTAGCTAGTAACCATCTTGCTTATATGTATCTCTATCAGATTTCTGGTTATAAGCTGTAGTTCTATGTAGTACCTCTGTTGCTAATATCTATCTAGCTATTGAAGCTGTTGAACTGTTATCTGACTCGCTGAAAACTGTTCAGCCAGTATATGTTTAGCTAGTAGCATGTTTTGAGTTCCCCAGTCGGAGCTAACTGTATAGCTGCACTTGTAGCCTGAGTGATGAGCAGAGACAAGGTTATGGAGGAGAGACACAGCTGCTATACTGCCATCTATCATACACACATGCATGCACGCACACACATACATTTTTTTGCATGTCTATATTAAACTGTTGTACGTCATGGCTGTTGGATATCTAAAACACAGTAGATGATGTTTCCTCCTGTTGAAGATCTGGCTTGACTATGTCTACATGAATCGACTACTGCCTTTATATATGTCTGTTTGTCTACCCACTTGTCTTCCTGTCTGCTTGCCGGCTTGCCGCATGTCTACTTGTCTGTCTGTCTTTTATTTCCTTCAATATTGAAAATAAACACAATCTTGAAAGCAATATAACACAGTCGGCTAGAGAAAAAGGGAGCGAGAAAATAAGGTAAAATAGAATATTAAATATTTGATAACTGAACGAAAGCAAATATGCCTATATTGAAAACAACAGGAGAAAAAATAGTGAACAAAAAGAGATGGGAAGAAGTGGATTTCCTCTTGAAGGTTTGAGATGATTCATATTTAAATTTATACATATCGAACAGTGAAAGCTAACCACGAAAACAAGTTAAGAATACAGATGGGATAGGACAGAGGTTACAAAAAGCAGAAGAGAGTGGGAACTACGATATCAACCCCAACGTTTAACATTGCAGGCGACGAGTTGCCATTTTAAGATAAAAGTCTGTCCTGACAAAAACAAACACAAAATGTTTTCAAGAGGGGAGATGGGAAGGGATTGAAGAGAGGTGATGAAAAGAGTGCAACAAAGAGATAAAAAAGTAAGCTACTATAAGAGGCAACAAAGAGAGGAAGAGAGCGAATGAAGTCATGGATTGGCATGGACATTTGGCATGTCCTGGAAGTGTCAGGAGTACTCGCTCTCCTCCCGCTGTCCACCCAGGGAACCTGCTAAATCAATCGGAAGCCAAGGCCGGTCGGCGTCCCCACCGTTATGATCTGTGTAATTTCCTCTGATACAGGCACATCGGTAGCTTCAGGCAAACCCCAAACCCGGCACTTTAAACCCCCTGCCTAACACACTCACACTGGCCCCCAAACCCCTCCCCCTCCCGTCTCCCTCAGGTTTAGATGCAGCACCAAATTAGCTAGGCTGGTGCTACTGTGATGCCCAGAGGAAGAGGAGGAGAGAGGAAGAGGTTAGGAGAAAGGGAGTAGTGGTAGTAGTGGTATTTTGTTTTATGTAAACCAGCTCCAGTTTTGCAGTTTTGCCTCATTATACTTTCAACATTCCGCATTTGCCCAAGCTTCAGCAGTTTCGTTCGCCTTAACTTTGCTAACATGCCGGCATTCCAAAGAGCGCAGAAATTCCACAGTTCTGGAATTCCATATTCTTAAAAAAACATCAACCCAAGCATTCCATTCCATTATTTCAAAATCAATAAATGGCAAAAAAAAGGATTTTCGCACGATTCTATTATTAATATGATAGGGTTTGAAAGATAACCCCTTGAGATGATGTGTGGTTCAGTATAAAATGTTGTTGCGTCATTACCTTTAATCTGTATTTTCTCTTTTCTCCTACAAATGCAACCCTCCATTTTGCTTTTACCTGCTAGTTTGCGTTTGCAATATTCTTTTTGCAATCCTTTTTGCTTTGGATGTAAGTAAATGGTCGGGGCTGTTCAAGCCGATTGGTTTCAGTGAACGTGACAGACGAGCCAGCTTAGAAGTGACAGAAGACAGCACGAATGTGAGGAATAAGGATTTCCCGCTATGCTTTCCCATCAAACTGACAACCTTATAAAACTTATAAGTCCATATAGACGCTGCTGATGGCTCCTGGCGGGTCGTTAAGAGTGGATTATTAAAATGAATGTAATGTTGTTTCAAAAATTGTAGACTGACACCTATTATATTATATTCACAATATTTGAAGTTAAAGTCAGTGCTGTTATGCTAATGACACACTTGTTTTGGCATTAAGGGGAAGACAATTTTGAATAATCCTGTGTTGGTTGATAGCTGATTTATTGACCTTTTAATAATTTCTGCCGTGTTAATATCGCAACATATGAATCTCAATAACTGTCACGTCTTCTAATTTCAAACAGTTATCTTAAAAAGGTCACCAGAGAGCTAGGCACACAAATTGTGAACTGTATTGTTTTTGTTCTCCGCTGAGAGGAAATACAATTTAAAAAAACAAGAAAAGAGACAGAGAGGAACACCTGTCCTGAACTAATTCTGCTGGTGGCTGAGAAAGAAGGTAAGACGACTTCCTAATGTTTGCCGGTTGGCGAACAGACAAATGGGAGGTATTTTTGTTGTGCAGACATGGTTGATTTTATATAGGTCTTTAAAATAGGGAAAACTAGAGATACAATGACCTCTCTGTTTGTTTAATTTTCCCTTTTAGTAATAATCCCTTAAATAAACTATTTTAGGCCATTGCTCTGATCTGATGAAAGCTGAGTGGCATTATGGAGGATAAAGATAAAATGTAAGATCCAGAGATCCAGCTGAAGCCAAGCTAAAGGTAATTCGATAATTTCAAATTTTGAAAATATGATGAAAAAATCTATTTGGAAAGTTTCTATCAGACAACTCCATATTTTTTCATTGTACGATTTGGTTGCTTTATTTTAGAGGACATTAATAAATAGAATGATTTGATATTGGAAAGTGGAGCCAATTAATAATTAGTTTGGACAGTTCTACAGAATGTGTGTATGTGTTTATGGTTTTATGATTGATTTATTGTAGAAGGAACATGTTCCATCTGTTTAAAAAAAAGTGCTTACACCAGGTAATAGGTATGGAGGGTTGCTCAGGTTCTGTATATATATATACATATATATATATATATATATATATTACAAAATGAAATAATATATATATTAATAATAATAAATAATAGCAGAAACCTCTGACATGCGTCTTTAAAAAGGGGGCTTCCATTCAGGGAGAGGTCAACTCAGTGTTACATAATCATCATCATCATCATCATCATCATTAGCATCATCATCGTCAAAACAATAAGAAGCAGCAGACATCCCGGAGAGAAGACGTTACCTTGACTACCCAAACAAGCAGTCGGGATACTCTGAGGATACCACGGAATGTAGCCGAGCTTGTACCATGATTGCTCTATCTATCTAAATAGATTAGCATCACAGGCAGCTAACGGCTGCTACATCTAATGGTACACCTCTGTGCTTAACAAGGGGGCGGGGTCAAGGAGGCAGGGTTATGTAAATAAGGGAGGGAGGGTTCTCTAAAGGAAACACCTGGAAAAAGAACAGCCTCATTCTACCTTATTGCCGAAGAGAGAGCAGAAATTACCTTTGTTCATCACTGCACAGGGCCAACAATAGAGGTCAATAGAGTGAAACCAAAATAAACAGAGAGGGTTAAGACCTGCATCATGAGAGTAGAGACATTTGAATTCAACATTCGTATCAACATTTTATAAATATTTGCATGTTTTTTGTTGTGATTGTATTTGGATTATTTTCAATTACAGCTACAAACCTGTCCTTTGCTTCTTGAGTGACCTGAGTTAATAAAAACTGTTTTTTTTTACCATGAATAAAACAATACGGATAAGACAGATACAACAAAATAGTCCATACTAGTCAACCGATGACGTAGACGGCTACATTATATGGTGCTCTCCTGCTGTGTGTCGGCGGTGGATCGTACCTTTGAAGTTGGGCCGGATGCGGGCGTCGTACCCGGACACCTTCCCCATCAGTTTGTCCAGGAACTCCGAGGGGGGCATTGGAGTGGCAGCCTTCCTCGCCGCGGCCTCTTTAGAAGCGGCCAAGCTGCAAAGAGAGAGAGAGAGGGAGAGAAAGAAAGGGAGGGAGAAAGAGGAAGAGGGGGGGGTCGGGGGGGGGAGATAATAAAGATAAACATTAAGGAGAGAGAGAGAGACATGTTTCAGAGATAACCAGGAAAGAGCAAAACAGAGAGAGAGAGAGAGCGAGAGAGAGAGAGAGAGAGAGAGAGAGAGAGGTGGGGGAGGAAGAGAGAGATGAACATTAGAGAGAGAGAGAAAGAGAGACAGATTTCAGATGCAACTAGGTGAGAGAGAAACAAAGAAAGAGAGAGAGGATTAGAGAGAGAGAGAGAGAGAGAGAGAGAGAGAGAGAGAGAGAGAGAGAGAGAGAGAGAAAGATGACTGTATATTTTTAGGTATTTAGAGCAGGTAAAAAGCCTCTTTTCTTAAGGCCGGGTTGAAGCCTGGAGTTTGGGATTCTGCTCTCAGCCATATTGTCAGTTATTGCAGCCAGAAAATCTCAGTTTTGGCAAATGTCTGCAGCCTGGGTAGAGCTGATGTGAGTGAGACGAGCAACCTGTCATTCACCCGGCACAGAGACCTGTCAGTCACCCCTCACAGACCTGTCAGTCAGGACACAAATGCCCCCGAACAGTTCCTCCTCTTCCTGCCACCAAGAAAAGCTTGACACGTGAGACACAAGAACGCACTGTTGTTTAGACACTAAGTTGTCATTGAATAAATATTCTGAAGTCTTAAGTGTTTTTACATTAAGTTCTTTCATCTTTGAGCTGTTTCTGTAGCCAGATATCCAGCCAAAATATTGATAAACGTATCTTAAACGTTGTAAAATGCATCCTCCTTTGACTGCAGAACCAGTCAGCCCATTTCTTCTGGATCCAAATATTTTTTGTCTTAGTGTGCAAACCGGATAATAACATAAATAACACGGTTTGGCCCTATCAAAACCTGAACGATTCCATAATCCACATCGCTCTCATGCTTCAACCCACCCTAATGCATCGCTTTCCTTGGGAAGGAAACAAATCGTGTAACATATTTCCAAAACTTTGTTTCACCCTGTCCCATAAACGCATTTGTCATTGCCTTCCTTCCCCTCTCCACCATGGAGTGATCCCATTGGCCAGTGTTCATGGCTGGCATTTTTCTGTATATACAGAAATAGTTGTGCAGTAACACGATTCAGTGAGAGGGGAGCGATGTCAGCTATACCTGAACTGGTAATGAGTTCACACACAACGCTGCGAGATGAGGCTCCACTCTGGTGTGTGGGTGTGTGTGTGTAGAGGGTGGAGGGCCGTGTGTGAGAATGGGGGTACTTCAGAGAAGATCATCTATGGGACACCAGATGAAAGGTCCTCTGCATTCAGGAGCAGATACGCTTAAGATAAACAATCCTTCCAGTGGTGTTGTTGTTGCACATGCCCTTGTACACGTTATGTGTGTATCTATTCATTCATATTTATATATACGTCTTTGTATCTATGCTTTCATTATTTCCTCCATGTGCTGTTTCATGTTCAAACAGCAAGTCATTTTCCTCTCGACTACCCATAATGCTCTATGGTTCTTTCTAGGCCATTGCATTTGTTTGTACACCTCTGTTGTTTTGTAACATTTATGATTATGTCTGTATATTTACAGTTTGAGCGATTATTTGATTTCCTTTGGCTACTGTCAATTTTTTTTTATCTGAGCAAACATGTAGACATTAAGTAAGTAAAATAGTAGCCTTGATGCAGATGAAACCTGCCCGGCGACCACAGAGAGCTCAAACACTTACTCTAGCTGAACAGCAGGGTTACATCGCGTCCTTCATGTCCAAGACTCTCTCTGGTTTGATAAACCAGGACAACGGCCACACATTCCTCCTCTGCCTTACCTCTGTCTCTCATGTAAGGTCACCTGAAAGTAACTGAAAGTAAAACTGCCTAATTCATTCATATGCACCTCTGACCTCTCTGTTAGGTAAAAATAAAAGTCCCCTTAAGTTAGTTCTTATATACTGACAAATAAAAGTCACTTTAGAAAATTGTTATTATATCCCTCAAAATAAAAGCCCCCTTAGAAAAACGTTTTATATTAAGTAAAGAGGTACAATTCTCTGTGTGTAGAATGTGTAAAATATTTCCAATCCACCAAGTGAGGGTATCAGATAACTTAACTATATAAAAAAAGAGCTAGAGGAGTAAGGTCATGCAGACTCTTGCTATGAAGCAGCGCATGATGGGACTCAGCAATTCCACCTCTCTGGAGGTTTCCCATGTATGACCGAATGCACCTCAGACTCTCAGCTATAACTGAAAAAATGAAAAACATTTTGACTAAAAAGGTTGTTTTTGAACTTATTGTGACTATTGCAAATATTGTGACATCATATATATATATATATATATATATATATATATATATATATTGAATTAGTCAGCATTTTTACAAGGGGATACCTTTACCAATCACAACGTTCATAACATGTTCTATATTGCTTTTATTTGAAAGCAGTTCTTTGAATCATTGATCTGCAGTTTTGTGAGCAGGACTATTGATTTCCTAGTAGTTGTGTTTTCATGGTTGACTATTTCACCTTGTTAGGCCCATCAAAGTCATTACCTGCTTCCCTCATTATTCCAGAAGCGCAACACGAATGCTCTTTACCCCACAGAAATACAATATTGAGGGGGTTAAATGTCAATACAGTCACAATCATATGCACATGCATGCTCTCTCTCTCTCTCTCTCATCTATCCATCTCCATCTCTCTCTCCCTCTCTCTCTCTCTCTCTTTCTCTCTCTCTCTCTGAATCTTTATTGACTTGACAATACAACAACGCAAGTGAAGACCTAAATAGAAATATGTATACAAAGATAATTAACAAGATAATAACAGTAGGGCAATTAATTACATTACATTTGTTCTTTCATTCAGAAAATACCCCTCACAGAGACACCCTCATAAACCCCCCCCCCCCCACACACATGCACGCAAGCATGCACACACACAAACACACACACACACACACTCGCCCGCACACACACACACACACACACACATGCAGGCAAGCACACAAGCAAGCACACACAAACACACACACACACACACACACACACACACACACACACACTCACCCCCCCCCCACACACACACACACACATACATACACACTAACACACACAGATGAAATGAGGACCATCGATCACACTTGCATCTCACCTTGGGTTCCCCAAAACCAATCACCAACAACCTAACAATGGCACAAATGAGGCATATTACCAAGTGAGGCCGTCTCCGCTGTTGTCATGGCAACCCACAGAGCCCTGCCTCCCCCACATAGAGTGATCATAAGTTGTCACACACACTACGCCAACATCATTCCATTGTGCTCCCCAAGTCAGTCGGACCCAGCGCACTCGACAGGCAGACTCTTTGACTTTCATCTGTTTGTACGTGCACGCTGTGAATCCTGCGTGTTAGTGATCACGGTTTAAGATACGATTTACTTCCTCTTATTTGCTTATTACCACTATTAACCACTGTGTAATTTACCACTTTTATCCAAACTGATGTCACTGAGAAGCAGATTGTGGTAAGGACGTCTTTCTCCAAGTGTGCCCACAGAAGACTTTGGCTCTTTTACCAAGTGCCTTTCCATCACCCAAGCTTCGACTACTTCCTAACCCCTCACCCTAAGCCCTTAAGAGTGTATAATACTACAACCACTGAGAAATGAATGTGCATATATTCATCGTTTGTCAAGTGACGTATGAGCTATTAGCCAGGAGCTCGGAGCTATTTATAATGATTTCCATGTTGCTATTTACACTGTTGCAGTCGTACATAAAACTGATGTGTCCTGCCCAGCGACAATCAGAGCCCACTCAGTCTATTAGTGTCCTCTGCCTCTCGTAGTTTCATTAAAGAATGACTGTGGAGGCTGCTACTGAGAAATCATAATGGGCCTGCATTAGCAGTCATCCATCTTGGCTCCAGTCCGCTCTCTTCTTCTGCATCATTACTCAAAACGCCTCTAGGAAAAAAAAGTCAAAACTTTATCGACATGACTCCTGATCCTTGGTGAAATCTAAAATTATACTTTTCAGACTGCAGAAACTTCGACCGGGTGTCAATGTGATTTACTGAGGAAGAAGACCTCTGCAATTTTTTCTCCTGCCTTTATCCGTTAATGGCTCATATATAATTTGGGGTTATCGTTAAAATAATGAACGAATGGCAAATTAAATAATTAAATCGAACAATACCTTTCAGTGTGTTTGGTTTTCCTTCTCACTGGGCCTGTGAATATTCAGCCTCAGCATACATGATTTATGAGCGTGAGCGCAGGCTTATACGATACAATATTATCGCCCTGAGTCTAACCTTGAAAAGTTTCTAATTTTCTTAACTTTGGTCACGGACTATAACTCACACACCTTGAAGTATTACTTACTAGTTTGATGAGAGTTTGACGAAATTGAAACTCTTCATAAGTGCTGAGGAGCAGTGCTTTCCCCTCCCACACGTTCATCTCTCATAAATGGAGATGACAGAGGATACAGTCGATTGCTCTGAGATTCCCACCTTCGAGATCTAAAACACCGCCGTGCCAGGGAACAATCCTAATATGGTCAGGCAGGAAGCAGACGATGACAAATAGCGATATTAGCGATTCATAAACACATAATCCAGTCCCCTTTGCGGGGGGGGGGGGGAAATCTCTGGCCACTTGGGAACCGCTACCGTGACGGACAATCAGTAGGTCCACTGAAGTGTTCTCTGATTACGTATTCGCACACACATACGCACGCGCATGCATCACACACACATGCACATGCTTAAACATTATTTTCTTTATTTAAACACACAGACAAACAAAAGAATACGAGGAGCCATTGTGCAGTAACACGATGAGACACAGATGTTGAAAGGCACAGATACACATACACATACACACACACACACACACACACACAGGTGTGTGTATGTGACTCTATACAGCGTCAAGAGTATGGGAAGGAAGGAGAGCAAGGGAAAGCACAGGTTGACAGGAGGATGAGGAAGAAAAGGAGAGGGAGGAAGAGTTGACGGGATGAGAGGGGCAGGCGGATGTATAGTAGAGAAAGATGAAGAGGATGAGGAGAGCGAGGAAGCAATGGAAATAGAGGGTATGAGGAGCAGCAAGGCACAGTAGGAAACACAGTAGGAGGGCAGGAAGAGAAAGATGAAGGAGTGGTAGATGAGCTTTGGCTGCCTTCTGCATCCATGCTCCACGCTGCTACCAGCCGTCTAGGGTCAGTGGTCCAGCTCTGCAGTGTCTCTCTCTCCCTCTCTCTCTCTCTCTCTCTCTCTGTAAAACCAGCAAGTTGCCAGTTATGGTACCTGCCAGTGTTCATAGTACTACATTGTTCATAGTATTGCATATTGGCTGAACAAGTAGAATGTAGCGGTCAGTGAAGAGTAGATTCCTTGATAGAGGTGCCGGCACAAATTTCTGATCTAGGATCTATAAAGTACTATTGTATTTTGTGCTATGTGCCATTTCATGCTTACTGCAAATAGTTTGGTGTTTGCTGAAGTAATTAAAGGGACATTTTCCTAGTTTTCTGTGATGTCACAAGGTCACGTGACTAGCAGGCATAACATAATTGCACACACAGGCTCACACTTGTACATGCAGACTTACACACAGACGCACACACACCCCCACACACACACACAATAACAATAACAAATGCTTTACTTGAGGACCTTAGTAAAAAATAAAACAAGAGTCAAAATGTTTAAAATGGAATCGATTTAAAGGTTGTCCTGATCAAATTCCCTGGTCACGGCGATAACCTGATGATGGGTTACTCCTGACAACGGATCGCTCACTGTCTCACCGCGAGTTAAATGTCGATGGCCTTGTAATTAAGTTCTGACGATAACACCAAAATACAGCCACGCTGGCACTCGTATCGTCAATACAATCAATTGTCTTCAATTCAGATCAAATATTGTCAATACTGAGACATCAGGTCAGTACTGAGACGTCACACTTTATGAGGATTTATCGAGCCTCATCCAACATCATGTATCGGGACTCAAAATTAACCAGATGGCAGATGAACTCAACATGAAACTCGGGGAATCCCGCACAAATAATCCTATTAGCGGCAACAGCGGCAGAGGAAGCTAAGCTAAAACAGATCTGAGGTGTTTAGGAAATGCGGCGGCGTGATGCGATCAAAGGCTGTGCAAAACGGGTTTGAATCAAGTGTCGAATAAACAGCCGGCGGAGAATGAGGGAACAATAAAGTGAGATTAGTCACAGATTAAGATTAAACCAGTGTGTAGTCCACACAAAGACTGCCAGACCCCCGGAGGACCCACGGCTGGCAACAAACCACGAGCTGAGTTGGCGCAATAGACGTTTTCTTGGAAAAAAAATGAGAAACTTGGTATTCCTGACGATTTCCCCCTGGGTTTATGGAGATGTGCAAAAACCTGGGAAGTTATGGGGCTTGTGTTGAAATGGGTGGTGCGTGGTCGGGAAGAGACGTGATGTCTGTGGAGGAAATTAATAGATACGCGGAAGAGGCACCAGAGAAAACCTCCCTCCAGGGAAGCTCTGAGCTTCTCCAGATCCACACCAAAGGAACGGAATTCATGGGAAAACTCTGCGTGCCTAGTGCTTAGTTCATCCCACACATAAATTAGATACTTTATTTATTTTTTACGAACAAACTTGTGGATGATTCAGAGAGCAGAAGGGAAGGAGAATTATTCCCAACTCATCATAGCTCTCTTACACACATCCATCCCATAATATTACACTAGGCTGCTGTCACGTGGCCTGAGGAACCTGAAGTTAAAACACATACTGTGGTCACATGCTCACACTAGCTTATACACACTAGTATTGAAAGCAGTCAGCATTGGTGTGCGTGTGTGTGTGTGTGTGTGTGTGTGTGTGTGTGTGTGTGTGTGTGCGTGCGTGCCTGTGTCTGTAGCCCGGTCTCCCCCTGATCCCACTCAAACAGCCAAAGAGACTGAATTTATGCTTCACACTCTGAGCTAGGAACAGGAAGTGGAATGCCTAATCCAGGATGTAACACACTAAATATGAATAGGAAAATAATGTACAAATTGGATGTATGATGTTTGTATATGGATGTATGGATTTATACATGGATGAATGAATGATCAATGATTGCATGGATAGATTGATACAGGGTTGACTAGTGGACTAATGGATGGATAAATAGATGGATGAATGGATGGATGGCTTGATAGATGGGTTAGGGTGACATTACAGTATTTCCTCTTAAAACACCCCACTGCATAATTTAAACAATTAAAACATACAGATTTCTAAGTTTGATTCAGAAACCAACTCTACAACATTTGCTACTGCTAGTGTATGACATACTAGTTATATCCTCATTGGTTTTAATAGCCTCAATTAAAGTATATTCACAAATTAAGAAATGCCTGATACTTTTCACTCGACTAAGAATAAACAGACAGCCCCCATAGAGGTACATTTCCATTTTACTTCTAATGTTTCTCCTGCTGGCAATAATTAGAGCTACGTTCCTCTGACACAGCACTATCCCACTCTCACTTAGTCATCAACGCGGCTAGCTTACAGAATGCTAATCAGCACGTAGCATTAGCTCACACTCCCCCACATCCCACCTCCTCTACCAGCATCATGCAGCCCCATCACACAGCCTCTGCTGTGGGGCCTGCTCCATCTGATGCTGACCCCCCCTGCCCACAGACTCCATGTCTCCAGTCACCCTGATCAAAGATCAAAGTAGGCATTTGCTTACATTGTTCCTGATTAATGGGAGACCACTGGTCTTATTAGCCTTCTGCTTCAACCTCTCCCCCCCCCCCCCCCACACACACAGTGCCCCCACAACCATGCTGAGGCAGCGAGGAAGAGAGATATTTAAAAACATTTTTCCAACTGGCAGACTAGTCCTCGTCCTGCCAGTGTGTAATATGCAAACAACCCCAGGGAGAGGCAGAGAGAGAGAGAGAGAGAGAGAGAGAGAGAGAGAGAGAGAGAGAGAGAGAGAGAGAGAGAGTCAGGAAGGGAGAGAGAGACACACTGAAAGGGAGCGCAAGAGAGAGATGGAGGGAGGGGAGAGAGAGAGAGAGTCAGGGAGAGAGAGACACACTGAAAGGGAGCGCAAGAGAGAGATGGAGGGAGGGGAGAGAGAGAGAGAGAGAGAGAGAGACAGAGATGGAGTTGGTAGTGAGATAGACAGTCAGAGAGGGAGTCGGAGAGAGGACGGAGAGAGAGACAGAGAGAGGGAGAGCGATAGGGTGGGATGGAGACAGAAATAGATAGAGGGAGGGGGGAGGAAAAAGGGCGATATTGTGGAAGGAGAGACAGAGAGAGAGACTGAAAAAAGTGAGAGACAGTGACTAAGAGAGCGAGAGAGAGAAAGAGAGTGGGGGGGAGAGGTTCAGTCCAACGCTGAGCTTCAATCATTAGCCCTAAGTGGACCTCATTATGTAGCTAAATCCTCAGAAGACCTCCATCCTAATTTATCTCATCCTTGCGTTTAACAGCACGCAGGAAAGCAAAGAGTGCTCACTTAAACGCGCCGCCAGGGCTTCCTGTCTCCGCGGGAAACCGCTTACTCCATGCCGAGACAGTCCCCCCCCCCCCCCCTTTTCGCACCCTCCCATTGGCTGGTGTGTGTGTGTGCGCTCTCAGCAGGTCTAGTAACACCAACGGCTGATAGGGAAAGCTGTGGAGACATTTCGTTTCTCGCATTTCACACCTCTTGCGACACCTCCACGAGGAGGGTTGCTCCGACGAGGCGCCCGGCTCTGAACGCTGTCGCGGGGTTGAGGCTGAAGCCGTAGATGTAGCGGTTTGCGTCCACAGTGTGAGATTAGCGGCTTATGTTTCTGCGGAGCGATGCTTTAATGACAGAGCCAGGCACCTTGTCATCCAGAAGGAGAACAGGCGCTGTCATAAGCTCTGCTTGTGAGGAAGCGATTGAGGAAGCTGTCCCACTTTGGTGCTTTTAAGTCATCGATGAGGGATGCTGCAGCTGATCTCTCTCCTGTCAGTGTTTGGAATTAGTCTCCTTCCGACCTGTTGGTGAATTCCTTGGCCCCTCTTGACACAGAGATTTAACATCCCAAAGTGTATTTCCTGGTTAGATAAAATGTAATCCTTTGAGTTCATATGCATAATTAATTACAGGGTCTCTACAGAGTAACAGCTCATAGGAATACAGGCCCATAACTAAAAACCTGTGGTTCACACAAATCCTAGCGGACACTACTGGACACTACCTGTAATTCCCATGGAACCTCATGGATTCGGGACCAGTGCACAAGAGTTACAGTTGCACTGGGAGGTCACTTCAGAATTGCTCTACTGTTTATGGTGCCCTATATTATGACCTGGTAATCAATATTGAATTATCATACATCAGGTATTGGAAATGAACCTGTCCAGAAGTTCATAATTACAGTCACAGTGGAAACAGGTTGTGCTGAAGTAGTCAATAGTGTTTCATTAAACTTCTTGAGAAATTTACCGTGCGTGACGTTCCTATTTTTTTTTTATAGTTGTTTGTTATGATAGAAGCGTGGTGTGATAAACGGCAGTGTGCTACCTGCAGGGCAGTGGTAGGGCCGCAGGGCACCGAGCATAAACCACACACCATTTAATTTAGCCCAGGCCGACGCTAACAGCGGCAGACGCGGGATCGTAGCGATGGAGCCGACGGAAGAGGCACTGAATAGCGATGGAGGAGATCAGTCATAATGACGGGCGGTCGATCGGCCCCCAATGTCCACGAGCATGGCATCTGCATCTCAACAGAGACACAGAGGTGGGCAGTGTTGATCTGCTAGTTTGGGATGGTCACAGATTTATATTTGTTTTTATATGTTTATACATATATGGTTATAATAATAGTTATATATGGTTAAATATGGTTGCATAGTTATGATGTTACATATAATATATAAATGGCTATATATGTGTAAGCATGGTTATATATGCTTCATATGGTAGTGTATGTAATGGTGGTAGAGCGGCAGGTAGCTCAAACCCTGTAACCTTTGATATTTCGAAGGGTGACTATATGAGGGCAAGACACAGAATAAAGTAATGAATAAACCAATCCATCAATCAATCATTCAACCAATCAATAAAATGCATCTGGCTCAGCTCAGGAGACAGACATACCTAACTCAGTAAACCCATCTTATTGAGTGTTGTTTCAGTATTTTATTTTTAATGCAAGCCCTTTCATTTGTTTAATTTGGTATCATCATTTATGTGTTTCTATTATTTACGGTTATAAAAACGATATTCTGCTAAGACCAGTGTGGTAACAGTCTGTACTGTTCAGGGATTCTTTTGAGAGAAAAACAAACTCAGTCAAGTGCTTGACTTCTTTCCTTCTAAACAACATCTGAACTCACATCTAAACTTTGTTACGCAACACTCAGCATGGGGACTGAAGTGTACCGGTGAAGACGGCCAAAGCAACAGCAGAACACATCATTAAACTGACACGCCAACGCCGATGCGCTAAGCCAACAATTTGCCGCATCATTCTGGTGACTGTGTCAACCTTTCGTCGGTCGGAGAAGCTATATTCTGGACAAGTATTTCTTCACCGGGGTAAAGTCAATGCTGTCGCATTTCAATGAGGCCACGGAAGAGGACTTTCAATATAATAGCATGGGGTCACGCACGTTTGACCCTTCAAGACGTCGTTCTTTCAAAATAATAGAAAAACATAATTAAGAAGGA
>NC_140276.1:11141733-11145542 GCF_964030765.1 Micromesistius poutassou
CTCCTAATTGTGCAGACTTGGTAGCAGTTTCGATAGTAGTGGTTCCTCCGGTTTCATTTCACTTTTTTTGCAAAATGCCTGTTGACATTTTGGAGATCAAATGAGGGACAGACACCGTCCTCTAGTGTTCACTGGAGCGTGTTGAGCCTGTCTCTGTCCACGCAACTCACTGCGTGCACGCTGAAATACCACATACAAAACCCAATGACAACTTTGACAAGTGTGCGCTTTAACCTGTACAACAGCCCACCGCCAAATGTGAGTATCGCCGAGTATCGTGCATATAGCAATCGCCGGCTACCATTTTGTTCGCCCCAGACAGAGCAGCAAAAGCAATAAAAATGCTAATTTCTGCATTCCTCGTTATTTCCTCATATGAAGTGAATGGCATGCCGCTGCTTACCTGAAAAAGACTATTGTTTCCCACAAATAGATGCCCAGCGCGTTCACCCGGCACATTTTGCCCAGTCTCATTTGGAGAGTGAGTGGGGGTGCTCCGGGATTATAAATCCAAACCCTTTTTTTTTTTCTAATAATAATTCCGGACTTCAGAGTCGAGCGTCTTCTTGTCCGTCGCTATAGCTTCAGATTCCACAGTCACTTGTGTCAAACCACGAGATCCTCAGAACCCAGTGGGCCATGAAATCATCCTTGTCTCTCCTCACCTCACCGCCCGGGCGCCCAAAAACACGGAGCACTTTTCAGGACCGCGGACAGAGACACGCACAGGAGGAAGGGGCTTGCGGAATTTCCCCCCGTGGTCGTGGGGTGGTCGTTACCGTTACTTGACACGCAGTCACACACGCACCACGCGGACCTGTATTCCGTGCGACCCACGGCGACGGTACGGTTTTACTTTCACAGAGAAACCAAACATACTCCTCCAAAGATATATTTGAGAAGACGGGTTTGGCACGGGATGCACCCTGCTGCGTCTCGAACTGGCTATAGTTCTCCGGTGCGCGCGCACGCGCGAGTGTGCGTATATATATCCTCACAGGATCGGATATCCACAGTTGTTCCAGCGAAACGTGCACGTATACGCCAGCGGTTTCACTTTCAGTCCGTTCTCACATGCATCCCAGAGGCAGGAGTGGAGCTGTGGTGAAGTCGGGGGATGTGGAGGAGCTGGAGAAGCTGGAGGAGGAAGAGGAGGAGGAGGAGGAGGTGGTGGTGGTGGTCGCTCTGTTCTCGTTGTTCTCACAGTAGTTGCTTCCCAGGGGTGAGGAGGAGTGCGCGCTGCAGCAACCCGCTCCCACTTCCATTGTCTGCTGCTGGTCAAGTTCAGGACACACCGACAGCCGCTCTTCAGCACACACCGGAGACGCGAGCGGCGGGAGAACGGGAGAGGAGCTGGTGTTGCTGATGCTGATGCTGCTGCTGGTCTGCGCCCGCGATGCTTGTCTCTTCCATGGCAGGATAGCTGGCGCTGGCGTGTACACGCACACGCATTTACACTCACTCACTCACACACACACACACACACACACGCGCGCAGGGCTACACGCTCGGCGCCCCCACTGTATTTCTTGCTGCAGTCATTTAGCAAACTCCAACACGCACCTCAGACCGTAGTGCACGCCCACAGCACGACGCTATTGGCCGGCGAGTTTCTGGGAAAGGAAGTGGACCGGGGGCTCTTATTGGACAGGTCAAGTGTCAGGTTTCAGACAGTGTATGTCCCGCGCAGCGCTGACACCGGGAGAAAAAAATAGTTAATAAACCAGATCTATCAATAATTGATTTAGATGAAGGCATTATAGGTGACTTTTTTCCTTAACCATATTTGAATGGAGGGAGATATCTGAATTATTATGAGAGTAATGGCCAAACAACTCGGCGTTTGGAGTTTTCTCAAATAATATTATACATAGCCTACCAAAGTCATTATCCTTTCTATATTATCTAGTATTTTTGTGTGTTCAACTTTTACGTCTGCGGCTGTTCATAATGACAGTGGGTGAATGTGGGTGTTGTTTCAGTCGATTGATTTGATCAGGGAATTCGTACCGTTGTCACAGCGGCATCACCAAATAGGGGGGAGTAAGCGCGCCTACACACACACGCACACGCACACGCACACACACGCACACACACACACACACACACACACACACACACACACACACACACACACACACACACACACACACACACACACACACACACACACACACACACACACACACACACACACGATCACGCACCCTCACCGGGATCGGGAGATTTGCCTGGAGTGTCCTAGGGAACGTGAGTGACGCCCGAAGATCTTCAGTCACGTGGCGAAGTGACACCGGGATGGAGGAGAAGAGGGGTGCACGTGCGCGGGTGCATGTGCGTGTGCGTGATTGACCGTCCACAAGTTTCGTATCCTAAACTGTTTTCACACTTGTTTAGGCTGGATTAGAGCAGTATGTGTCTAAAACGACACAAGCTCTGTAAATATAATTGTATTATTTTATATTATTTTGCAAGAGGGACCATGAGTTGATATATGTATTTTTCTAATAAAAAGCAACATTTTAGAATCGTTTATATTTCACAAAAGGTCATCGATTCCTCAATGGACATCCCAAAATACTGGTAATATTCTTCATATTGGGATGGATTACAAAAATCACCCAGACTTTTATCGATTATATAAAAGGAGTCATAGTATTATTGGGCAGCAGGCAGTGATAAACGAACGACACATCTGAAATAAAGAAATTGGAAGTTTGAAAAATGTCTATAGTGTCTTTGAAATAAAAATACTTGGAATTGGAAACCCCCTGCCCTAAACCAACCCTTTTCTGTTATTTGTCAGAGTGAGAGACATACAGTTGAACATCTTTAAGGTTCATGTCGCAGGATGCCATAGCTTGATCAGGGACGTCTACAGGTGAGGCTGCGAACAATGTTGAATCAAATCCAGAATCCAAATGTGTGTGCCAAATCCAAATCCTGACAGTCAAACAGGCACACAACTACATTAGTATTCCTGTGTGTCATCAGTTCAGCAGGAAATCCTTGTTGAGATATCTTTTTGTGGAATTCACGCTGGATCAGTGAGATGAACAAGTGGCGTGAAGAGGAGTACGCTGAACAAAGACACCTCAACTCCTTTGATTCATTCATACTTCTCATCCTCTCTCTCCCCTCTCTCTCACAGACACTCTATCTCTCTCCCTCATCCTCTCTCTCTCCTCTCTCTCACAGACACTCTCCCTCATCCTCTCTCTCCCCTCTCTCTCACAGACACTCTCTCCCTCATCCTCTCTCACAGACACTCTCTATCTCTCTCCCTCATCCTCTCTCTCCCCTCTCTCTCACAGACACTCTCTCCCTAATCCTCTCTCTCCCCTCTCTCTCATACACCCTCTTACTCTCTTCCTCACTCATCTCTCACAGATTTTGTCTCTCATTCTTTCGCTCGCAAAATCTCTCATCCTCGATCATCTCTCCCCCCTCTCACTGATACTCTCTCTCTCTCGTCCTCTCATTATCTCGCTCATCTTCTCTTTCCCATCCTCCTTTACTCGCTCTCTCTCTCTCTCTCTCTCTCTCTCTCTCTCTGTCTCTCCCCCCCCCCCAAGGTCAACAGGCCCAGACATCTCACCTTCCTACTTAACAAGTCTCGAAGTGTTGCATTTTTCACACATTAGCACCTTTATATAAAGCCCAGCGCAGCAGAGGTCAGGGCTTCAGAGGATGAAGAAGGTGTCCATTTTGATTCATTATTTACTAGAGGGACGGCGGCAGCTCGCTTGCTGCTTGCTGCTTGCTGCTGCTAACAACCAAGGTCGCATCTCAGAAGGTCGGAGAGGCTG
>NC_140276.1:11145742-11150742 GCF_964030765.1 Micromesistius poutassou
GGAAGAGGAGGAGGATGAGGAGGCGGAAGAGATGGGGGAGGAGGAGGAGGAGGAGGAGGAAGAGGACGAGGATGAGGAGGAAGAGGACGAGGAGCTAGAGGAGGAGGAAGAGGAGGATGAGGAGGAGGAGAAGGATGAGGAGGAAGAGGACGAGGATAGAGGAGGACTTTTGTTCATCCGTGTGGAAGTGTGTGTTTGTGTGTTTGTGCGCTTGTATTTGTGCATGTATGCAAGTGTGCGGGTGTGTGTATGCATGTCCATGGCGGTGTGCATGGCTAAGCCAGCTCAGGGACTTGGATCAGCCAGAGCAGCAGAGGGTGTTAAACATCACTCCAGACGTTTCCTCAGGATCGTCTGCCTCGTCTAAATGGTCTTTAAAAAACAGAAAGAATACAATGTTTTCCAAATTCTTGGGCCTGACTGTCATGTGTTTGTTCTGTTCATTTATTCATTTTGGTAAAGTGTTATGCATTCCAAAACCCCCCATTGGCAATGTGAATTGGAGTTTTTCAAATGGTTTCTACATGAGTTGTTTTGAACATACAATGCTAATTTACAAACATGATGAAAACTGAAAACAGCAAAAGCAGCAAATGAACAACAGTTATAATTGCTGTGCTTTATTGAGTGATCATAGAAGCGTACAATTAAAAGGAAATTGATGAACAATCAACAGCTCCACTGAGCCTCTGCTTGTCTTTTTGCCATATTTTGGCCAGATATATGTCATTAAATGAGAAACAGCAAAAAGGAGTAACAACAAAACCCATCCCAACCCATTGTTTTGATTGCATTAGATGACTCCCTCTCTGTATTAAACACATGCTGTGACAAACATAACCTCTAATTGGCTGATATTGTTCCCTGCTGATTAAGCCTTCACGTAAAAAACCTGTCCTGCACTTATTGAAAAATGAAGTGATGCAGCATTTACTGGGGAGCCGGCGGCTTTGCCATTGAACGAAAAATAACAACATCAGAAAAAGCGGGTGTGTGGAGTAGCTAGGGGTTAGGTCATCTCACTCTGGGATGCCTACAGGTAAAGTGCAGAGGTCAGGGATTCCAATGTTAACTAATCCTTCAGGACAAGGGTGTCGGTGCAGAGCGAGAGCCTGAGACGTTGTGTAGGTCACGTGACCTCATCGATCTGGGTCAGGCTGGATCTCAGGGTTCTGCTGCAGTACCAGCACCTGATCACTGGTGCTAATGATCAGTATTGATCACATTATTCATGACTGCTGACCGTGAGGTCTGTCTGTTTTTATATCCGTCTTATTCAGGGTAGGTACACTGGAGAGACATGGGAGGACGGAGAGAGAAAGACAGAGAAAGAGAGGGGAGAGGGAGAGAGAGAGAGAGAGAGAGAGAGAGAGAGAGAGAGAGAGAGAGAGAGAGAGAGAGAGAGAGAGAGAGAGAGTGAAACTGCAGTGAGAGGTAGAGAGGTAAACAGGGGTAGGGTGTGTGGTCTGAGTGTTATAATATAGATGGATAGATAGAGACAGAGATAGAGAGATATAGAGAAAGATATACGTATATATATATATATATATATATATGTCAAAGTCCAAGTCATTTTGACTTTGACTTTATCTATCTATCTATCTATCTATCTATCTATATATATATATATATATATATAGATATACATATATATACATATATATACATATACATATATATATAGATAGATGGATAGATAGATAGATAGATAGATAGATAGATAGATAGATAAATAGATCATAGATATAGAGAGTGTCAAACAGGGCTAGAAGATTGTATAGGGAGAGAGAGTGCAAGACAGAAAGAGAGAGAGAGAGAGAAAGAAGAGAGAGAGAGAGAGAGAGAGAGAGAGAGAGAGAGAGAGAGAGAGAGAAATAGAGAGAAACAGAGTGGGAGTGTGTTCATTTGTGTATGTGTGTGTGTGTGTGGCCGTGTGTAGCAAGAGAGTGTGTGTAGTGATCATTAGTCTGTGTGTCAGCTCAGTGGTTGGCAGAGAGCTCAGCACTTGTGGACATGTGCTTATCTTGCTAAACGTTATTAAACACATCGGTCTCGCGTCCCGACACCTGTCTGTCTGACTTTCAGAATGCCTGTATTTCTGTCTGTCTATCTCACTGTCTGTCTGTCTGACTTTCGGACTGTCTGTCTGTCTGCCTGGGATCCCAAAGGCCACTCTTAAACAATTATTGTCGCTCTTCTCCTGTAATAATATATATTGTAGTAGTATTGTTTACACTGTATTTAATATATATTGTATTCATGTATTAATGGTTTGTCACTGCTTTCTGTTACTGCTACACATGGTGTTTTTCTATCGGTCTTTTGGTGATAAATGCCGGTGCAACATGGTGGGTTATGTTGAAGAGGACCCGCTCAAAATGCAGACATATCATTTGAAGCTTACGAAAACAACACAATTCTAATTTTCATGGGATTATACACTAAATACAACATACTTTTCTGTATAAAATGTATTTTCTGCTAAATCCGCTAGATATTTCTACACATCCCACAAGGTTTGGCAAGTCAGCCAAAAACAAGCCAAAGTAGCTACTTGAACAGGGAATCGTTATATTGTATTGATAACCTGTTGTTTATGATCAGTCCCGCTTGCTTACGATATAATGTACATAAATGGATCCCCACGTTACAGCCCAGCAACAGGTAGCGTCAATACTTATCACCAACTGTCTCCAAATGTATATTAATGAGCAAGCTAGAACCTTTCCTAAAGAGGTGTTTTATTAGCAGCATCCTATAAGAGGCATGCTACTGGCGTCCTACCGACGGTCCTACTACTGGTTCTGGAAGGGGTCTACTGGTAGTTCTACTAGGGGCGTTCTATTCTAGCGGTATTCTATTTGCAGTGCTCTTCTAGCAGCGTTCTACTAGAGGTGTTCTAGTAGCTATGCTCTACTAGCGGCGTTCAATACAAGTGGTATTCTACTAGCAATGTTCTAAATTAGCGGTTGTATACTAGTGGTGTTTTTATACTAGCTCTGTTCTACTAGCGATGTTCTATATTAGCAGCGGTCTACTAGTGGTGTTGTATACTAGATCTGTTCGTCAGGCGACGTTATACAAGGGCTGTTCAACACTTGTGGTGTTCTACAACTGGCTATACTTGGGGTGTATCTATACTTCTATACTTGGGGTGTTCTATACTTACGTTCTACCGACGGTGTACTACTCGTGTTTTCCACTAGCGGCGTTCAACCCTGTGTTCCAGCAGTGTCCTACACTAGTAGTGTTCTACTTGGGATGTCTGCCGTCAGGAGGCCTGTGGGAATGTCAGACATGTGGAGGTTAAGAAAGCTTTTCTTCTTTTTTCTTATCCTCCGCTTCCTCCTCTTTTCTTACATGTACGCCTTTATTGTCCATCCTCTCTGTCTTTCTCTATCCATCTCTCTCTCTCTCTCTCTCTCTCTTGTTCTGGGAGGTTTGGTGCCCAGCTGGGCTACCCCGGGGCGAACAGTGAGCAGATGCAGCCAGTGAAATACAAAGAGAGAGAGCGAGAGAGAGAGAGAGAGAGAGAGAGAGAGAGAGAGAGGGAGTGAGAACACATGTAAAAAAAATAAAACAAGGCAGAGGAATGCAGCGTTCTCGTTGGCCAACACAATGACGTCATTGGTGGTAACTCACTTATCCTCCTTTTCTTCTATTTATTATCGCCCTCTGTCTTCTCCTCCACCTCCTTCTCCTCCTTCTTGTGCTCATCCTATTCTCCTCCTCCTCCTGTACCGTCCGCTCTCCTCCTCCTCCTCCTGTACAATCCCCTCTTCCCTCCCCCTTTCTTGTCCTCCTCCCACTTTCATCCTCCTCCTCTACCGTCCTCTCTCCTCCTCCTTCGTGTCCTCATCCTATTCACCTCCTCCTCCTCCTCTACCGTCCTTTATTCTCCCCCTCCTCCTCCTCCTTCTCCGCCTCCTCTACCGTCCTATGTCTTCCTCCTGCTTCACGGCCTCCATCTCCCCCCCCCCCCCCCCCCCCTACCTCCTCTCCACTCCATCAGACTGCTCTCGTGCATGGTGGTGGTGTTTTTGTTTTGTGTGTAAATGTCTGACCGTGACAAATGTGCTGCCGTGCACCGCCCTGAGCGGCGTTCAACCCCGCTGCTATTCATTTATTCAGTGTTCTGAAGAGCGTCGGTGTGACTCAATGGACGTGCACGTCTGAATGGGTGTGCACGTGTCCTTTTTTGAAGTTCACCGGTCAATAATTAAGACTTAACCCCCGTGGACTGGTCAGGGCTCCCGCCAAGACACACCAGACAAGGTTAGCTCATAGACTTGTTTATTTTGTAGGTTAGGTTATAGGTATTATAATGTTATTTGATGTTGTCATTTAAAATACGCTTTTATTGAAGGAGCATCCAACTGAGGCTTAGAACAATCAAGTCAACTCAAGTACAAATATTTTATTTTATACACTGGCAATATGATAAATATGTTGTGTTTTTTTTAATATTGGGCGTTGCGCTACTTTCATTTACATTTATTTATTTACTGTTATCCAAAGCGACTCAAAATAATAAATCACGTAAGGATAAGATGTCATTTATTCATCCGAGATGGGAGATTCTGGAATGCTAATATCAATACATAATGAATGGTTTTGGCTACCTTCTATCTGTGTCAAGATAGTTTAAGATAAACACTTTTTATTTATTTATTTATTTATACCTGTCCTGGATGATGTTGCCAGAGAATTTCCTCACTAACGACACCCATTCATTCACAAATATGCACACACACACACACACACACACACACACACACACACACACACACACACACACACACACACACACACACACACCCCCCCCCCCCACACACACACACACTCACTCACTTCACTAAATACACATACATATATTTAGAAATACACAAACACACCCTAAGGATCTTGACAGCACAAAATGTCCTCTGAAGCTTCAGTTAAATGTGTCAGTGTGTGTATGCCTATGTGTGTGTGTGTGTGTGTCTGTGTGTGTGTGTGTG
>NC_140276.1:11155742-11160742 GCF_964030765.1 Micromesistius poutassou
TGTGTGTGTGTGTGTGTGTGTGTGTGTGTGTGTGACTCTCTAGAGGCTCATACTGAGAAGGTTTCCTGAACGGAGAAGAGAAGGACCTTGCAGGTTGCAAAGGTTTTAAGTGATTAATGAGCAACATCTCATTGTCAAATGATTTCTACATCACAACGCAATCCTAGTTACTTTCCACTGTTTCAATCCTATTATTTCACTGTTTCTATCTTAACGTTTCACTGTTTCAACTAACTGTAGCATACACACCCCCACACCAACACACACACACACACGCACACACACACACACACACACACACACACACACACACACACACACACACACACACACTCTCTCACACACACACACACACACACACACACACACACACATACACACACACACACACACACACACACACACACACACACACACACACACACACACACACACATTATTTAGCCATTTCTCAGCTGAATAAGTTTACTGTTTGGGTTTCTTTAAGCTAATCAAATTTGCTTTATGTGTGTTTGTTTTTGATATACAAAGACTTTTAATTGCAAAGACACTGGCAATGGTACAGATTCATATCTTGACACATAGGCCCCTATGGACACCACTATCCCATATCTTCAATATGGAGAATATTATTTCTTAATTGTGTGCATGACCTAGCATATAAAAACTATCGCGTCCCCGTTTTGGTGCCGTCAATAGTCTGCTGTCCCTTTGTTGATGCTAATTACTAAGTTTCATGCTGATTGGTGATATTTTTCGAAAAATTGATTTATGACCCAATGCCTTTGCTTCAAATCCTATGCAACTAATTATACAGGGGAGCATGCATTGGTATATTGAATGACCATATAAGCAGTGGCATGGTTGGGTAAAGAAAATAACCCAGTGGCATGGTTGGAAGCCATCACAAATGGCTTCAGTTATAGCCGAAACCTCCCATTGTCATTGTAGCTGATCTCACACACCTGCAAGGTCTCTCAACAACAAACACCTGCTTCATGAACTTCTTGGAGCTATTAAAGAGTAAGGTAAGTATGTCAAGTTAAAATACATTTCTACAAAAAACATATAAAATATCTGGTCATGTATTTATCTTGGTTTCATCTTCAATAAATGATCTTCTAGATGTTTCGGTCTTTTTCTCCACCGAAGGCAACGGATTAAGCTTTATAATTTTTCATTTTTTTATATTGCTTTGAACTACTTGAATGTTAAGCATTTTATTTATAATTGTACGATGTCTCTAAATAAAGGGTTAGGGTTACAACTATCTTTTTGGTAGAGTTTCGCTGCTGTTTCTACATTAAAACCTGTGTAGGACAATGTGATGTCCAATTGAAAGTACCTTTAGAATTTCCCATCATGTTGTCCTACACAGGTTTTGTTTGCTGTGTTCATTACTAAATAATCTGTTTATAATTAAAATGGCAAAAAAGTGAAACCACCCTCCAGAGTGGAAATCTTAAAAACGCTCCACTGTTGCGTTTCCGTCTTATGGTAAAAGTGTGCTCTGATCTGCTCACGCTGGCTCTTGCGTATGTGTTTACAAAGCAAACAACAACAAACATGTCAGATTATTTCCATCAACTATCCAGGAGTCATTCCAGCAGTTAAGCCGAATAATCACAGATAATATAACAGAACAGAGAAGGCTCATTAATTACCTAACGCAGATTTCCCCCCAGAGACGCTCACCTAAATTGAGCCTAAATTGGTCAGATGCACAATGTGGCATTTTCTGAAGTTATGACATTTGAAAATGTGTATAAATAATGTTATTGGCTGTTCCTGTGGGAACAATCGCAAACTCAACAGCACAAAAAGATTATGACACCAGAATAGGTGATCCTTTCTTGGATCACTGGTGTGTCTCGTTACATGAAAACTGCTACTTTGTAAACTGAGCTGATCTGCTGTGTGATGCTCTGTAAGCTTGTTTAAATAAGCTTGATTGCTATGTCTCTGGTAATGCTAATCTAGTGGACTATGTGTCGTGTGTTCCTCTGTTATCTAGGCTTGGAGTGTTTTTATGAGCTTAACCAGTGTGTGAGACTATGCTATGGGTGTGCGTGCACACGCCCACGCACTGTTAATGGTGGGTTTGGGACATGTGTATGAACGGCGGGGTCGTCTCAGATGTCACCTTCTGCCGGGCGATAGACGCCTGCTGATGGGCTCAGCAGGATCCCCTCAGCTAGACTGCTGTGCGCAGGGAAGAGATCACTCATGTTTAGATGGCTCTTTTGGCCGCAAACCAACCCCCTGCAGACGTGTGTATGTGTGAATACTCACACACACACACACAGGAACTTGGACACATACTGACCCACAAAGGCACGTAGACACACATGAACATGCCGGCACGCATGCACACACATAGAGCACCCCGGGTGGCTCCTAATCATATTATCTTGGAGGCGGAGGAAGCAGTGTGAGGCCTTAAGTACCTTTCAGCGAGGTGTCTTCATCATACGCAGTCCCACACACACCTGGTGACACAGTGCACGTACATACACACATTCCTACTACAAAACTGTGGTTGTTCAGCAGCTTCCAGTGTCCTACCGGTAGAGTACCTATGGTTGTACTGGGCTGCTACAAGTGCACACCCATACAAGACGATGGTTGTAATGGGCAGCTCCACCAGTGTCCACCAATGGAACACTGGTTGTACTGGAAAGCTCTAATGATTCTGTGTGGTTCAGAAAGTGCTCAGTCAGCTCTTGTGGATAATTGGCAGTTGAAAAGTGCATATGCACGACCTCCGAAGGCTAACCAGCAACTGCAAGGCTGGCCTGACAGCAGGGGGTGGTTTAAAAGTCAAACGTCAGCTCAGCTGTGGCCCCTTACCCCCCCGCCCCCCTCCCCCTTTAAATCAATATGTAATTTATAGGTGATAAGCCAAACACACCTTCCATCCATGTTTAGCGGTCTGCTGATATGCAAACACACACACACACACACACACACACATACATAGACACACACTTTTTCACATTTTGTATGGCTTTCCAATGTTTTGTAAATCCTATCTGGTGTAGTCCACTTTTTATGACATTTATGTCATATATTATATTTGATTTATACTTTGTTAGTATGTGGTGTGTTTATATGTATAAAAGTGAATATATAAGTGTTTAAGATATCCATTAAACAAATTGTATATAGTAAAATAACAATAGTAAGAAACTATAAATAAATACCATGTAAATGCATGGCAGTACATACATAAGTGGGACACACATACTGGCTTCCCATATGTGGCCATCAATCTCTCTCTCTCTCTCTCTCTCTCTCTCTCTCTGTAAAGCATGGCGACTTTCAAGATGTATGAGGTCTATACTAGTTGCTGGCACTTGCTAGAGCATGCCAGCTGTATTGGGTTTGGGCTATTTGTTTGTGTGTGATTGATCACCCCATAAATAGAGGGATTATCAGTACGTAATGCAGGGGCGTATGAATCATGATGTCACCATGTGTGTGCAGCTCTTCACCCAGCTCCGGGGTAGGGCAAATAAAATGTCTGGCGTCTCCGGGAGTGACCAGTGAAGTAGCACTGGTTACTGTATTAATATGCTTTATGATTAAAAGTGGAAATGAAACACTAGACGTAGTAAGCATAATTTACAAGATAACTTTCCACTCTATAACTCCTAACTGGTTTAACACTGTCAGTAGATTAAAGATAATAAGTATTATTAACTACGTTTTTCAAACAAGCATAGCGCCATCTTTTCCTAGCGTAGAGTGTGACATCACAAGGTTGGTTGGCTTGAGTCCTGCAGTAGTTTATGAGCGAGCAACAGCTGACTCAATGGAAAATAAGGAACCCCAAACTAAAAAGCGATGCATGAGGGTTCAATGTTGTATTGCCCCTGGATGCATCAATGAATTGTACAGAGTGAAAAACCAGGGAGAGATTGTCCGATTTCATGCTTTGCCTCTTAAGCGCAAGTGGTTCTTCATCGTTGGCTAGCGGCACTAAAGCTAGGGTTTGAAGTGAGCACTATGTAAAAGGTGACTCTGTGGAGAGGGGTTGCGAGGAGATGCTGGTTTGCCAGACCGACAAGCTGAAGTCTGAGCCTGCTCCCTGTGGTTGACTATTCTTCGTATAAGGTTGGGTGTCCCGACCGTCCAAACCCAGTCTACTAGCAATTAAATAGGTGTGTGCGGTAAGGAAAAGCGCAATGGTGTGAAACATGTGGTGGGTCGTCAGAGAGGTAGTGACCTATAATTAGTGACTCAACGAAAGATTCTCAATCTCAATGTTTCAAACTTTACTGTGTCCCGTTTTACATGCTAAATAGCTATCTTTAGCTAAGATAAGTAGCTAAGATTAAAATATCTGCAGCTGATTGGCCTCTCCAGGGTCTCTGCACAGACTTCTCGAAGGGAGAGCATGCACAATTCCAATACGTCCCTTTCACGGCAGAGCATCTGGTAAATACGGGCCAGAGTATCGCAGGGCAGATCCCCAAGCAAGCTGTCCATGCCAGCCTCCTGACAGCAGATCGATCGCTTGCGGTCTGCATTTTAGTGCGGCGACCACACGAGCACCAGGTGGTCTGTCTCCCTAGGGGATCTGATTGCTCCGACTTGTCCTCTGTACAAACGTCAGTTTGAGGTAATCTTTCTCTCCTCAATGGCTCAATTGTGTATGTCACTGTTTGATGACTCTAAATATCTTTTAGCCTCTTCTTTGGCCATATTTCATTTGAATGTGAGTGAAGTTGTAGGAAGCTTAATTCTGTACAATACTCGTCCGAACTAGGCTTTCCATGTCCTATTTAAGGTGCAGGCTGGGAAATCCCAGGTTGTACAATTTGAGGTTCCTCCTGCTGTGAAAAATATGACATTACTCCTCCTATTACTAATACTCCGTCAACTCCAGCCAGAATTGCAGAAGTCAGCAGCATTAAAATTACATTACAGTACATTAGTCTTCAAAAGACATAATAGAACTTTTTTTTCTTGTTGGATACATGAAGGTTCTTGAGATT
>NC_140276.1:11163242-11190742 GCF_964030765.1 Micromesistius poutassou
AGCAAACATCCATAAGTAATTACTCTCGCAAGTGGATTTTGTTTTTGTATCTGGCCATAATTAATTTTCAGCCCAAAAAATACTTTTTTGGGCTGGTTTGTTTTTTTGGGCTGGTTTGTTTTTTTCTGGTTTGTTTACAAAAGACTGGCAGACAGACAGACAGACAGACAGACAGACAGACAGACAGTAAACACATTGGATAACACAGACAGGTAACAATTATGAGTGTGGACAGTGGTTGTTACTGTAGATGTTGTTAGCTGTTGTCTTCACGGTTGGATGGAAAACGTGTAATTACAAGACGTGTGATGATTGTCTCTTGATGTTGCCGCTTGTGTTGGTGCAGCAACTGCTAATTTCAAGGTTCCTACCTTATTTGCTAACACTATAGAGTCTGGCTTGTAGGCACAGATTTGGGCTCAGATGAAATGCTTATTATTTTACTTTCCAATGCTTCAATCAACCTTAATCCCCTTCTGATCGCATCGTTCTGTTCAGTAAATCTGAGTAAGCATTTTCCATGATTAGAAATCCCCGCAATTCATAATCAGAACAGTTTTTATTTGTTTTGTTCATATTTGGAATTCACAAGCCCGTGAATAATCTCCACCCTGGCTCCAGAGAGAGGAATTACAGCCTTATTTCTGTCACAACCTCAAAGTTATTACACCTCATTCTCCTGACCTTAGACGTTCCATCAACACTCACAATTTAAAGCCTCAAGGGACCAGGTAAAAGTTGGTCGGAGACGTTCGCCTTGACCGTTACGACCTCGTATTTTGAATAAAACTTTCAATGTTGCACCCTCCTCCCAGTTTTCACATGCAATGCACAGCGGAAAACCGCCCTTCATATACCAGATCATCAATTTAACAGCTGCTCTTTAAGATTCTGACACATTTTTGCTACAAACTGGATGTCACATTAACCTACAGGTATTTATGAAGTTCAAACTTTATGATTATAATTATTTATACGTTGTTAATAACCGCCTTCAAATTTGACATCCACAAAATGCCCCAATGTGCAACTTAATTACTTTCATCAATGTAACAAACACTAAACGCCTTTCAGCCTTATCACCCTCTAAATCTCACCTTTAAGGGTCTTTAAGTTGTTCTAAACTTTATCCTTATGAATTAAATATATCCTTAATTAATTCTAAAAACACTCCTAAATTCCTCTGAGACTGAAACATTTCAACTGTAAATCCTTAAACTACATGAGAGTGGAACAGAACTGAGCTGATGGAACTGAGCGGGGGGGGGGGAGGGAGAGAACAACTTACTTCTGAACAACTGGATCCCCATAGCTGTCTACATGGTTAGTGTCATTTAGTTTCAGGAGTTGTAGAGAAAGTGGTTTACCGTTCTAATGTAATGTGTTTCCTCAGACTTCTTAATTAAAGCATGCATGGTAATGACGTTCATTAATCATAACAACATAAACATATAATTTAGACATTTCTGCCTGAATTAATACGTAAACAAGTAAATGAGCAATGCCTAGGAAAAATAATGAGTTTATCAATCATTAATTGTAATTTCAACACAGAAAATCATATTCACACTCTGTTGATGGATACAAGTTACAACCATGTAAATTACCTGGTGGTAAAGGTTGCTCGCTAGGTTGGTGTGTACTAGTATTATGTGCGTTTTCCCATTAGTAACCTCTGGTGGCTTGAGTTGTAGCTGCAATTTTCAGACAAAGGTTACTGTCATCTGAGATTTTGGTCGGGGGCAAAGTAGGGCAGATTAAATAAATGAAAGGTAAAAATTCCATGAACGGAAGCTTAGATGGGCACGTTTTATTCTTGTGACACTTTCTGGTTCAGAAATGTTTTAATGGGGTAAATAGGGGTAGTGCGCAGGTTTAAAAATAAACCAGTAGGCCGATATCTGTAGCTAATGATAAGCTAATCTAAAACACGCTAATTGATACCAACGGGGGATTTTACTTGTGGGGGTGTTTGTTGTTTATACCCTTGATTCATGGCATTATTTCAATCCTGCGCTAAGCTAGCTATATTGTAGAAACTGCGCCTCTTAGCTCACTGTTTGGAACATTCAGCGTAACGGCTAAACAGACCTAACAAGCTAGGCTAATCTGCCACGATGCAGCTGTGTGCTAATACGATCTGTGCGGGTTTATGCACTTGTGCATAACATTTGTTCGCTGTGTGTGTGTGTGTGTGTGTGTGTGGGTGTCGGTGTGTGTGTATGTGTATATGTGTTGTTAGTGTTTGTGTGTGTCTTTATGCGAGGGAGAAAGATAGAAAGCAGGCAGATGTAATATTAGGATTTTGTTGTTATTCCTTTCCTTCTCTCTCTCTCTCTCTCTCTCTCTCTCTCTCTCTCTCTCTCTCTCTCTCTCTCTCTCTCTCTCTCTCTCTCTCTCCCTCTCCCTCTCTCTATCTCCCTCTCTCACTCCCGCCGACCATCTGGCATCCCGAACGGTTTCCTCGCGGCCCCTTGGAGGGCTTGTCTGATTGGTCGGTTTGTCCCTCCACATGGTCGTTAACCTCAGGCAGCCTGAGACAAGCTCCGCCCTCTGATGGGGGTCAGTGCTTGTCTCATGGCTCGTCTACAGTGATGGGGTTAACCCCGTTTACATAGACCCAGTTGCGTGCGTGTATGTGTATGCGTGTGTCTGTGTGTGTGTTAGTGAAAGTGTGTGTGGTCAGGGGCGAGGGGCGGGGCGTTGGTTCAGGGTCAGTTGTTCTGAGGCCTGGTTGACCCATATTCACACCTCTTATGTTATAAATAAATAATTATCTACTCACCTGCACACATAATACCTAGTCAGTACATCCATGTGTGCTTGAGGCGTGACTGTTTCATGCATGCATGAATGGCGCCTTTGGTGTGTGTGTGTGTGTGTGTGTGCATGCGTGCGTGCATTCATGCAGGTGTGAGTCACTGTCTATGTGTGTGTCTGCATTCATGCAGGTGTGAGCACGTCTGTGTATGTCCGCATGCATGTAAGTGCGTCACTGACTGTAAGTGCATGTGCTGGCATGTGGATAATGAACGTTGCAGTGTTTGGAGGAAACCTTGACTATGTGAACTTGGGGCTATAAATATCTCTGTGGTTGTGTGTCAGTTGGGGGGGGAGGGGGTGGTAGGACTCCCTCTGAAAGACGGCGTACTGGAGCATCGCTGACCTTTCTCTCACCACTTTATTAGTCAAACGACCTCATAAAAAAAGATATTACCATTTGGACGCCCGGCTTGTGTTGAACGTGCTCGGGTTTCTCCATGATGAGCTTTGATGGCCCAGAACATCGTGTCCGGCTGGGATACTGAGCAGGGGGTGGAGCTGTTCACAAACTACCCCGCCCCCCCCCCCCAAAAAAACTGCCACGTTGCGTGCAAGTGAGAACGCTTTGGTTCATTTTGGGTTCACGCCATAGCAAATATGTCTTGTCTCGTCGTCTGGGAAGTGGATTTTCTTTTTTATTTCCTGCCAAAACGGCTAATCCGTTGAGTTTGTCACCGTAGAGCTGTGACACTATCCGACTTGCTGATGACTTGCGGCAGGTATCACTCTAAAAATGGTCCTCTCTGCTAGTGTGCAGATGAACGACGGGTGAACTTGGGCTGAACTTTGGTTTGAAGTTGGAAAGCTTAATCTTAAAGTTACAAAAGTCTGAATTTGCGTAATGCGGAATGCCAGGTGCATGTCTGTTGTGCTAAATGTGTGTATGTTAGTAGTGTGTTAAAAATGATTGAGGTGTGTTTAGAGTATTTTTACTTTGTTGTTATTAAGTTAAGTGTGATTCTAATGTTTTGGTGGTGTTGTTATGAGTGAGGTTTTGTTGGTAGAGGTAGTGTGTTTCCTGTTTGTTAGTACTGTCTCCAGTGTTTGGAGCGTGTAGTACCAGGTTTACTTTGTTTGTAGCTTCTTAGTACTGTCTTAGTGCATGTTTGTAGCATGTTTTTAGCGTTGTTTGAAGCATGTAAGCAGTGTATTTGTAGTGTGTTTGAACTTTGTGTACATGGCGTGTGATTGAAGTGGCGAGGTGTGATCTTCATCACGGGAGATATTTTTCGCCTGCTGTGTGGCCTTGTTACCTCATCAATGTTTGATGGCGATGGGCGTCATCCATATCCTCTCTAGTGCACACCTTTTACTTCAGGGAGGAATGGACCAACTGGAAAGAGAAAGACCACAGAACACCAGGAGAGGAGAGTAGGGGGTAGGAGAGCCGAGAGGAGAAGAGACGAGAGGGGAGGAGAGATAAGAGGGGAGAGGGGTGGGGAGGAGAGGGTGAGAGAAGAGAAGAGGGTAATGGAGGAGAGATGAAAGGGTTAAGGGAGGATATGAAGTGGGAAGGAAAAGAGAGGACTGGAAGAGAGGAAATGAGAGGATAGCAAAAGATAAGATGAGATTATGTGATGAGGAATTCTACAAACTTGCCTTTGAACTGTAGTGCAGAAGTTGAATGTGTTATTATTTCTGATTGATTTGACTAATTAGTCAATGATCTTTTAATTGATCATATTAAATCATGAAGTAATTATTGTTAATTAATAAGCAGAACCAGTATAGCTGATCTTAGATAAGTGATTGAAATTGGCTGTACTTTTACGAGGGTAGAGCAACTATGGATTTGCCTTTCCAGACAGGAATTATCCAACATTAGAATACATGTCTCTCTCTCTCTTTCTCTCTCTCTCTCTCCTATCGCACTTCCTCTCTTTTGAAATCCGGGGGAGGTTTGGGAGTTGGAGGGAGATTTGAAAATGGAGGGAGTCCCATGAATTAAAACTGGGGAGGGAATAGAGCAGTGAACAAGCAGCATGGAGTCACAGTGGTGGAAAGGGGAATGGTGGCGGAAGGGGGGTTAAGATCACGGCAAATAGAAATAGGAGGAGAATAAAAAAACACTTAAGGAAGTAAGGAAGCAAAGAACAAAAGATGAAATCCAATAGAGACTGAGAGAGAAAGATACAGACATAGACATCCCCTCTCTCTCCTCCTGGTGCTATTACATATCACAGAAAGCGAATCAGACAGAATACCAACACCTGCTGGGCTCTCCCTCTCCCGCTCTCTTTCTCTCTCCCCATCTCTCTGTCTCTCTCTCCCCCTCCCTCTCTTCCACTCTCTCTCTCCCTCTCTCCATCTCTCTCTTCACCTATTTCTCTCTCACTCCCTCTCCATCTTTCTCCCATCTCTCTTTCTCTCCCTACCAACACCTGCTGGGCTCTCCCTCTCTCACTCTCTTTCTCTCTCCCCATCTCTCTGTCTCTCTCTCCCCCCTCTCTCTCTTCCCCCCCCCTCTCTCTCTCTCTCTCTCTCTCTCTCTCTCTCTGTCTCTCTCTCGCTCCATCTCTCTCTTCACCTATTTCTCTCTCGCTCCCACTCCATCTTTCTCCCATCTCTATTTCTCTCCCTATCAACACCTGCTGGGCTCTCTCTCTCTCTCTCTCTCTCTCTCTCTCTCTCTCTCTCTCTCTCTCTCTCTCTCTCTCTCTCTCTTTCTCTCTCTATCCCCCTCCCCCCCCATCGTAAAGCCTCTGTGGACCAGGAGGTGGCAGGAGATGTGTGAGGTATGGGTCTCCTCTCATGAAGTACCTCCCCCCTGTGCTCCTTCTCTCGGGGTTTCTTTCCGTCTCCTGCCGGCCGTTGTGCTGAATGTGCTGAACACCAAGCCTGTGACGCAGGTTGAGTTTGTTTGAGATAAAACGCTGCAGAAACAGAAGCGAAACAGAACTCATTTCAGCACCACGGAGAGCTCCAGTCTGACAGCTGGGCGAGGGAAGAGAGAGGAGGGGAGTTGAGTGGGGTTTGTGGCAATTATGGATCATGATCTATTTCCATCATCTTATTATCTAAGATGTCACTATTTTACAATAATAGATACTAAGTATCACAACTAAACGATTTCAGATGACAAGATACATGACAAGATAGTCTTAGAGCTAACCAAACACTTCATTCCAAGTCATGTTCAAGTCATCATGCAGTTCATTGTTTAGTTGCTCTTATACTTTACACATTGGATAAAAGCGACTTCTCAAAGATTAAATGTAAATGTACTTTTTATTTGTATTTTATATACTCACCTATACTTTTTGCCTGAATAGAAACATCACATTTTCTGAATACGGTACCAATACTTATGTTTTATATTTTACTAGTACTACCACTGTGTACTAATGCAGGATATATTTAGTATAATTACCTACATAAGGAGTTATACAAGAGATCAAAAGCAGACAGCAAACTTATTTAGTCAGCACAATAAGTGTGTTGAGGCCTTACGAACAAAATTACACGATTAAGGAGAAAACAAACGCATCCCTCACCAAACCTTGTTTTCATTCCTCCCTTCCACCTGCAGGGTTTGATAACGTACTGAACTCTCTGCAGATGTGCGCTTAGAACATTTGTGAGTGTGTTTTGTCAAAAATCCACAGTGTGCATGATTTCATTTCCACAATCTGAATACTGATTTTCCATCTCCGTGCTGGCACTGAGTTTGAAACAAGGGTGTCCTCAGAGAACTTCTCCGGCGTCGACCAGCCAAAAACAATCGACTTCTCTTGAAGTATGCTGCCCGCTTTAATAAAGATAAGGGAAGACAGACGTCATTGTGTTTGGACTTGATTTGCTTTGTTGTGGACTGCCTTGAGGTGAGCCTGGTCACAGTGTGTGTGTGTGCGTGTGTGTGTGTGTGTTTGTGTGTATCTGTTGTGATGGTAAAGGTGTATTTTTAGAGCGGTCAGAATGCTTATGAGGCTGCTTTGCATCTTCACACCTCCAGTGCTAACACTCACTTGCTACAACTCACCGCTCACCTCACCACTCACCTCAACACTACAGGCACCTGGACACACATGAAAACACACACACATACACACACATACACACAAACACACACACGCAAACACACACATCACCACACACACACACCAAACACATACAAACATCAACATACCGCAACATACCGCACATACCGCAACATACCGGACAGACAACCCACAGAGGATGAATCATGAGAGAGAGAGAGAGAGAGAGATAGAGAGAGAGAGAGACAGAGCGTGAAAGAGAGACAGAGCGTGAAAGAGAGAGAGAGCGAGAGAGAGACATGATACACATATAAACAACAGAGGAACACACAGTTCAATTGTCTCTCTCCATGTGTGCTCCTGAAGCTCCTGGGTGAGTCAGTGGTTTGCGTGACGCGCCCCGTGGTGGTCAGCGCGTTTGGCTTCCTTCTGTCTCGTCCTGTCTCCTGCCGGTGAGGAGACAGGACGAGATCCGTGTTCGCCGCAACAGGAGCCTCAATGGCTCCACGCATCCGAGAGTCATTCAGGAGCCACGGCCATGGAGCGTGCCCGGCGGCCAAATCCTGCATCCCTCAAAAGGCCACACTCGGAAGCAGTTTTTTGAAGACCTTTATTCGCACTGACACGCACACACACACACACACAGACGCACACACACACACGCATACACACCGGAGACGGATGCGGAGTGTGCTCTTTTGATCCCTCACCTCACACGCAACCACATGTGCAGTGGATCGGAAAACAGCAGCAGTGTAGATTAAAGCACGTTGAGCAGTGTGTGCGTGTGTGTGTGTGTGTGTGTGTGAACAGTGTGTGTGTGTGAATGGGTGACGTAAGCTGATGTGTTGCCAGGCTGGAGACGATCGCATGCTGCCATCCTCCCTAGGGCTTGTGGGATGTGAATTTGATGGATGCTGAGATATTAGTTCTGCTGTTTTGTTTTTCCCAGCTTGGCTGACTGTAAAAAATACTCATGATACAGGTTTGGTTAATTTGGTATGGTAGGATTAGTTTGATTTGGTTTGGTTTGGCCTGTCTTAGTTTTGCATAGCATATATATTCCAATAGTTTACAAAGATTTAGATAATTGAGCCAGGTGACGCCTGACTAAAGAATCAAACACACAACACTATCATCTCTGGTTATATAGGAACATTAAACCAGCCTCAGTTTAAGTTGGTCTCATACAATCCTTTTGATATTCATACAAATAATTGTTCCCAAAAATAATTGGAAATGATATTGCAGAACCGGTGACACGTGAAAAAGAGCCCTGAAAAAGAGCACAAACCATATTTCACAAAATCAAAGGATCCTGGAAGTAAATATTTCATTCCCCTGCTGTAATGAGACTCTGTTTACTGAAACTCTTCCAGACTGAGGAAGTAAAGCTACAAATCAGACATGGTGTGGAGCAAGTGACCTTGATGCCCCTGTGCTCTGGTATGCTGATGGTACCCTCCCTACTAAATGGGCTGTGTTTACCTGCTGCCCATTTTAATCTTCAATCATGTCTCATCATTCTCTTCGCCCCCATTCTCCTCTTCTCTCCTTCAATCCCATCACCTCCTCGCCCCCCTGCTTGTTTTTGCTCTGCTCTCCACCCCCCTGGCCTGACCTTTCTTTTGTACTCCTAATTTTCTTCCTCCTCCCTCTCCTCTCCTCTCCTCTCCTCTCCTCTGCTCTCCTCTCCTCTCCTCTCCTCTCCTCTCCTCTCCTCTCCCTTCCCATCCTCTCTGCTCCTGTCCTCATCTCCTCTCCTGTACTCTCCACTTCTTTTGATTTCCTTCTCTTCCCTTGCCTAAACTCTCTTCTTTCCTCTGCTGTCTTTTCTCTCTCCTATCCTCTCCTCCTCTGTCACCCCCCTCCCCCCCCCCTGTTCACCTCATGTACCTTCTCTGCGCTCCTCTCCCCTATCCCCCCACCCTCTCCTTTAATCTCCCCTACTCTCCTCTCCTCCATTGCAAGGCTTATTTGTGTTCGTCATGATCAAACTTCAGCAGCATGATGGCATATTTGTATAACTCAGGATGTTCATGCCGCAACAACATATTGAACATCGGCTCTGCTTTGCTCCGCTTCCAAGCGACGGAATTCAGGCGAGGAAACGGCATCCCGTCTGTTCCCTCTTTAGGCGCCAGAATCCCAACCCTTGCCAGACTCTCTAGAGACAGCCTTCTGTCTGATAGGATCATAATTACTGGCTGTCCATCATTGGAGCTGGCATGTTATGATCATGACATGGTCATGAACCCCCTCTGATCATAAGGGGAAGGGGGGCAGGATAGTGTAATGGGTGTTAGGGTGTTAAACTCCCAACCCTAAAAGATGCTGGGTTGTAACCCCAATGTCTGGAGGATACCAGCAGGCTTCCTTGAGCAAGATGTCTTAATCCCTACCTGCTTCCTTTATTTGAAAAACAATTAAATGGAAATTGCTTTGAATCAAAGTGTCTGATCTATGTCTAAATAGTTAATAGGGATAAGTATAGTCTAGTGGTTAGAGTGTTGGACTTCTTACCTCAAAGGTTTCTGGGTTCAATCCCCAGTATCCACAGCCTAACCTCTATGTATCCTTCCTTCTTAAAAATAATATCAAAAATATGAAATTGATCTTAACAAGAGCGGCCTGGTCAAGAGGGAAGCAAATACATCAACAGAGAGATCCTGTTAAACAAGATAAGATAACAAGATAAAACTGCTTCTTTGAATGACTTCACATTCCACAACCACGCTCACACGTGAACACACATGCACACTGTCTGCAGTGCAGGGTAACTAGCTACAACTTGCTGCTCGTATGGGGATACAATGTTGGAAATGGAAGTGCCTAAAACCAGGACACACACCAGTGGTCACCGAACAGAGGGTGTCCGATTCAATTGCCTATCGCACACCATACAACGTGGCCATTTCAAAGTTGAAGTTCTACTTTGGTCCTGCCCCCTTTTTTCAAAGCAAAGTCAAGGGCACGTTGCCTCTTCTTATCAAATCTTCTGGTGGGCTGTACCGCTAGGAGTTTGGACTCGGCTTAAGGGCACATTTGGACACTTTGACCAACAACCCTCAGGTTGTAGGTCAATGAACCCAACATAAGCACGCTTAAATGCAGAACAATGTATTGAGGCAGCAGCTCAGCGCTGCTTAAACAGACTTGTTAATTGGGATGACATCGTGAGGACATACTTCCTCCCCTGTGCCAGGCGGTGGCCATATGTTGATTTCCCCACGGAGGCCATCTACACTCTGCTAGCAGTCAGAGGCTTCCCAAATGGCCCATACGATACGTATAAGCAATGAAAACAATTCAATCTGTTGTTCTAAAACACTAATAATGCTTTTTTTTAAGTGTAGAGCAGAACATAATGGGCTTCTCCTGATATTTTATGACTTTTGTTTAATATTTCATTATCTAATCGGCCTCTGGATGTTCGAGGGTGGCGGCACCGGGAATGAAGATGTTCAGCCAATGGGGAAACACCTAACCCTAATTTAGCAGTAAGACATATGGCCAAATATGCTACACTCAGAACCAACCAAAGTGAAGGGGAGATGTTACGTTCGATGGAAATATTGGAAATATTCATTTACCACGATGAAAATGTTTTGAAACCCACTTGACGATCATCCGAAGACCATGGTGAGACCGCCATAGGAACACCTGATCACACAGTGACTCATGGCTGCAGCCTCTAAAACCCCCACCGCTGCTCCGGGATTCCCCCTCTTAAAGCTGGCCCTCATCGCTCTCATTGACCAAACGGGTCCCAGCAGAACCCAGCAGGACCCAGCAGACCCACTGTGTTCTGGATCATGCTCATCTGGTTCCCGTCCCCTGACCCTCTGACCCCCTGGCAGCTGGACAAACCTGACCCTAAACACTCCCCGCTGAGGACAATCCATTGAAGGTAAAAGGGGATTAAATCCCTCCCACTCTGTCACGAAAACCAAGAGAACAGATGAGAAAACCAAAGAAAATATAATGTAGATAGCTTCAAGCTATGACTTGAAGTGAAGTAAGTAAATGAGTACATATTCAATGGATATTGATATCTTAAGAAGTGATTGATATACATACCAACCATGCGTCCCACCCATAATTGTGTGTTTGTGTTCATTAATTAATGTCTATTTATGTATCAATTTATTTTTGGCTGTGTTGCATGTCTGATGTGGAGTGATGTGGAGTGATTCAGTGTCTTGGTTCCATTCCAATGGAATCCCTCTGTAGACCAGCTGGCTGTCCTGTCACATTTGAAACCTCTCCCAGTATGATGCGTACACACACACACACACACACACACACACACACACACACACACACACACACACACACACACACACACACACACACACACACACACACATGCATTCTGCAAGAACTCACACATACGTGCAAACACGAATGCACAGACTCAGACGCACACTCCGGAAAACACACACACACACACACACATGCAGATTAAATAAACACACACACACACACACACATACAGATTAAATAAACACACCTGTAGCTCTTCACAATGATTCAAATGTATGTAAATGTGCTACTGCTAATGTATGCAGGTGCAAGGAAAACACATGCATACAACACACACACACAGAAATTCCACACACACAAACACACAAACACGGTCATATGTATGTAGTTATAGCTGCAAACATATAAAATATACGTCTTTGTGTGTGTGTGTGTGTGTGAGTGTGTGTGTGTGTGTGTGAGAGTGTGTGTGTGTGTGTGTGTGTGTGTGTGTGTGTGTGTGTGTGTGTGTGTGTGTGTGTGCGCCTGTCTTAGGCAGGCACACAAAGTGTACACACAATCAACGACAGGGTACTTCAGTTATTTTGGAATAGACATTGTAAGTGCTTTTCTATGATGCTGAGAACATTATTTTTGAAAGGCCTAATTTTCCAGTTATGGTGAATTACAGCAGCTCTACTCATATGCTGTGCCTGCAATGCATGCAGAAGCACTCTACAATGCACTCTAAACCTGCTCTGCAATGCATTAAAACCATGCCTGCATACACAATGCCAGCGATGCATTCAAATAATCTCTCCAATCCATTTAAACCGCAGTCCCCATTACATTAAAACCAAGTCTGAATTCTAAGGCATTTAAACCATGCCTGAAAAAATTCAAACACTCTCTACAATGCTTTCAAATCCTGTGGGCTATGCATTCACACCCCATCTGCTATGTATTCAAGCCCTGTCTGCAATGCAGCTCTGCAGTACATGCACCAGACACAGCCAGCGCATACATACTGCAGTTCAGGTCTCTATATCCCTCCCCCTGCAGGTGTGTGAGGCGAGATGCAGCCTCACGCCAGCACGCACGCATCCTATGGCCCGGCGTCGTTAAAGTGATTCATTTGAGTTTTCCCTCCACGTTCCGCAGGCAGTATATTGGTCTCGTAAAGCGATGGAGAGCCAGCCCGGGAAGGGTTTCGTATCGGACTGAGCTGGTTGGTGGTCCCTGGCTGTCTTGTTAGCGCTAAGAAAACTTAAGAAAACGGCGTGTTCGGTGGTCTTGTTTGCCAGCGTTTAGAATTAGGATTAAGGCATCATTGAGGATGTGGCTGCTTCTCTAGAACATATACTTTGTTGACTGCTAACAATTGTACTGCATTTGTACTGTCAGTCTGATCTAGGATCATCAGTCTGATCTAGGATCTGAGGCTGATCTAGTCAGCCTCAGATCAGAGGACTGGAGGATGTAGTAAATGTTCCATTAACATAGTCGCATTCCCAACCCACTTAACTGTGTACCGCACAGGTTGTTTTTGACCCAGTAGCATTCAATATTATTCACAATTGAATAATTGATAACACAATTTTATTAAAAGTGAATGACACTAAAGTTAGATAGCTGTCGTTAAATATAAGATGAGAGTTTGGCATCTTGCTCCAGGAAAGTTGACATGGGGGATCAAACCCAGTACCTTTTGGTGGGTGGTTGAACTCCCTACCCATGATACAATCTTTACCCTAGCATTTTAGGGTGAGATGGATTCTCAGATAAGCACACAACATATAAGGACCCCTCCATGAAGCTGTTATGGTTTAAGATAAGGTTTCTGAAGCAGGAAAGGTAAGGTTGGGATGGGTTACGGATAGGGTGTAGGTAAAGAGAGGTAGGTTAAGGTTAGGTATTGGGTTAAAGGGCAATCTTAATGATCTCTCTTTGAATTTTCTTTGGCGGCACCTATTGCAAAAGTGCCACATCAGTGGCACAAAAGACAAAGTGTACACCACTACACACACATGTGAGTTGAAAAGTGTGTCGCCTACCCTCTCTGTCCCAACAACCACCGCTGGGTGATGAGAAACACGCCACTAACCGACTCCCTGTTCATTACATTCATATTACTTTGCAGTAATATGAATGTAACCCAAGGGCTTTCATCAGTGGGCCATATGCTCAATCACTATTGGGTTACCTCATTATGTGTATGTAGGTAATAACTGGACTGACATGTATTTAAATGAAAATCTTCGAGATTGCCCCAAGGGTTAAGGATGTACTGTCATATCAACCTCCTGTGTGGGGAGGTTGATATTACAGACCCAGATGGAGGTTAAGGACACGTTTGAGGGGATTTAGTTTAAGGGTTTACTTGTTAATCAGATTATGGGTAGGGGATTGAGACTAGACTGCAGAAGTGCCAATGTAATCTAGCATCAGCGCCAACATTAGGAGCAAATAAAGAAAGCCCTGATATAATGTGCCTTCATAGTAACACTGATGAGGGTATCTAATATCTGCTGCGTTTTAATTGCGCTGAATCTCATATTGTGCATCATATTGTGCATCACAGGAGGGAAAGCTATGACTAAACATCGCTCTCTGACTGTCTGCCAACTGTTAAAGAAGATAAATTAAGGGCTAGTCAAACTCAGAGTGGTTGCCTAAGTTGACCAGAGACATACCTTTAATTCATCGTACTGGGAATAAAACAGCCATGTCTTATAATCCAACCCTCAGGGGACTGGGCGATATTGGAGAAGAGAGAGAGAGACGTTTGTTTTATTCATGTCTTTCCACCTCTCACCTCGTAGATACAATACTGTGAACAATGTATTGGAAACAGGCTTGCATTCTCTTATCCCTCCTTCTACTTCTCCCCCTCCTCTCTTCTTCTCATCCCCTCCTTCCCCACTCCCACTGCCCCTGCCTCCTCCTCTCCTCCTCCTCCTCCTCCTCCTCTCCGTTCTTCCACTAGAAGCCTCCACTCCTCATCCTCTTTCCTTCTACAGCTTCGTCCTCTCCTCTTCTATCGTCATTTCATCTCTCCCTCCTCTCCTCCGACCACTCTTCGTTCCTCTCCTCTTCTCTTCCCCAAACTCCTCTTCTTCCTCTCCCCCTCTCCTATGCTCTTCTCCATTTCCCCTCTTAACCCCTTCCTGTCCTCTCTCCTGTCCATCCCCTCTCCCCTCCGTCCCCCCTCCCCTCCGCTCTGCTCCCCTTCGACCTAAGCATTGGAGCGCTGGATCAGAGTGCTGATAGTGGAAGGGGGGTGGGGGGGCTGGTGTGGGGGAGTGGGAGGGGGGGGACTGTGTGGGAGGGAAGGGGTGCACCTGAGAGGCAGGGTGATTTATTGCCTTGCTAGGCTGAAGCCAAGTCGCCAACTCTAATTAGAAAATAGCGCGCAGGCAACAGAGTGCTCCGACTAGCTGTAAATCTCCCAGCCATCAGCGAGGCTCTCTGCAGCAGAATCCGCCTGGGGGCTAAATATAGAGGGAGACACACGGATCACCCACTGTTGTTCTTATAGACTGCACACAAGGGAAGGGTGTAAGGGTGTGTGTGTGTCACAGCTGTACCAGGATGTACCAATGACACGGAGACTGAACACTTAAACAAGGCATGGTCACACAATATCAAAATATTTGAGCTACCACACAAAAAATGCGAGCTACCTAAACTACTAAGCTAGCTAAGATACCTTGGATACCAAGCTACTTATGCTACCAAGCTACCTAAGCTATCAATCTACCTAGCCATCTAAACTGCCTAGGTTACCAAACTAACTGAGCAGGCACAAACAGGTGAAGCAGCAGACCTGTCACCTGCCAATATTAAGGATAAGAAATCAACCCCAGTGCACTCTAGCTCATTATTAAAGATAAAATGCCTCGCTGTGTGTTTTGTGTGTCTGCATGCATGCGTGTGTGTGTGTGTGTGTGTGTGTGTGTGTGTGTGTGTGTGTATGTGTGTGTGTGCGGGCGTCTGTGTGTGTGCATGCATGTATGTGCGTGTGCGTGGGTGTGTTTGGTTTTTATGGTCTTGAAGGGAGGTGGGTAAATCCCAGGAGATAGTAACCATGCATGGATTTCATCTAAAGAAAGGTTAATAACAAGCTGTAACCGAGACTCCCAAGTTCTCCCACTGTACCTTGCAACTCTCCATGGGTTCACATCCCATTATAATACAATTATAGTTTAAATTTGAATGAATGCAAAACAAAATGTTTAATGTTTAAACCACTTTATTTACGGGTTGGACCAACTTAAAAAAAGAGTACTCATAAACTTATAAAAAAATATATAATCAGTGATTCTATACTATGCTGAACGAAACTATTCTGTACTGTACTATACGCTCTACTAGTCGATTCCATACTACACTATAAGTGCTACATTGTAATACACAAACATATGAAACTATACTGTACAGTGTACACTGTACTTTATTGTAGTCGACGACACTACACATAACTACTGTATACTACCACAGCACTAGTCGTGTGGAACACATTCGAGAACCAACGGTTATTCTGCAGCCACCACTGAACTAGGCTGTGGTTCTGCAGAAAACAACAATTAAAATGTTTAATAGAGAAGGCATTAAATATTCATTGTGTCTCTTATCAGATGAATCATGGAGGAGCCCAGACATGCTAGCGCTACACCATCCCAGACGCAGCGTAGCATTTTCAGATTGGATGGCAGTCATTAATCAGGAGGCACAGCCGTGATCCCTCGCTGGAGAAACCCACATATTTATGACCCTTCAATATTTTAAAAGCTCCTTGATTTCAAACAAAATTAAACCTCAGTATAAAAAGTGATTTTATCTGTAGTGGGATGGAGGGAGGGGGGGACGACGACACTGAACTGGGTGAATGGATGGAAAGAACAGTGGATTGTCAGGAGTGAGAGAATGGAGGAGAGCGATGAAAAGAGTGATAGATGTGATATTGATTTGAGATAAAGAAGTGAGAGAGAGAGAGAATGAGAGGCAGAGAGAGAGAGAGAGAGAGAGGGAGAGAGAGAGAGAGAGAGAGAGAGAGAGAGAGAAAGATAGAGAGAGAGATAGCGAGAAAGACATGTTTTATAATGTTGGGTAATTCCTGTCTGGAAAGCAAAATATGAAAGGGAGAATACAGCTTTATAGCATTATAGGCGTCTACATTTGTGTGTCTGTCTTTGTGTTTGTGTGTGACTATGTGTGGGTCTCTGTGTGTGTGATGATTTTGGTGGCATTCTGGTAGTATCATATAGATAATAAAATGCAACATGAGAGAAAAAAAAAACATTAGTTTAACTTTCTGTGTGTGTGTGTGTGTGTGTGTGTGTGTGTGTGTGTGTGTGTGTGTGTGTGTGTGCGTGCGTGTGTGTGTGTGTGTGTGTGGGTGTGTGTGTGTGTGTGTGTGTGTGTGTGTGTGTGTGTGTGTGTGTGTGTGTGTGTGTAACTGACACGTCAGCTATTTCTGACCGTAAAATATTTTCCCCAACAGCAGCCTCCAGACACAGAGAAGGCTTCCATTTGGACCCATAAGAAACACACAGAAAAACATGGATCACACACACATGTAGACCCACTAAGATCTGTCTCTGTCTATCTCTCACACCTTTATGTATCCATATAATCTCTCTCTCTCTCTCTCTCTCTCTCTCTCTCTCTCTCTCTCTCTCTCTCTCTCTCTCCCTCTATATCTATATCTATCTATCTATCTATATATATATATATATATATATATATTGTGTATGTATCTCTCTCTCACTATCTCACCTCTATGTTTCCATATCATCTCTCTCCTCCATGTGTCTATATATATACATATATATATATATGAAATATATTTATACATATACTGTATATATACAGTATAATCCCTCAATGTATCCATATCTCTCTCTCTCTCTCTCTCTCTCTCTCTCTAGTTAGCACTGAACCACGCTAGCTTGGGTAAAGCGCCACCACCACCGTTTGTAATTCAATTGATCTCCTCTACATTATTCATGAGGAACAGTCCAAGCACTTTACATCGCCTATATGTGTGTCTGTGTGTGTATGTGTGTGTATATACGTGACTGTATGGACATCTTTCAGATATTTAATAAACCAGAGATCCAGTGGAGCTCTGCTGATCTGCTAAATGGAAACAAACATTGCTCCAAGGCGACTAAGCTCAGTAAGCTAGCCGTGGAAAGATAGATGGATATTCACAACAAAGATAAGCATGATATGCCAGCCCTCAGCTCAATGCTTGGCAGATGCTTTCAACAGTAACCTCATAAACCTCCTCCTCTGTACACATTGAAATACAAACAACCTTCAAGGAAACTGACTGGTCAAAGGTGTGTCTTGTGGTTTTGCACGTTAAATAAGAGCAAAGCGGAAAGCCAGATATTCCAGACAAATTATAATTGATCCCGTAATTGTACAAGCATTTCACCATCAATCAAATCACTCGAAATCCTAATCGAAATAATCTGTAAAAAAAAAAAACGTTTTTATGCTAAATGTATTTACACTTTTCATACGGAACAAAAATTGTATGGTTGTACAGTCATTAGTGCCATTAAAGGTCAAAAGGTCAGCTTGAGGTCATCATTCAAAAATAGGTCATTAGTTGCACAAGAGTTCAAGAGGTCAGCTTGAGGTCACTAGTTCCACTAGATGTCAAGGGGTCAGCTCAAGGTCATAATTTATCATTAGCTTTTAATTATAATTGATATGTATCCTATTTTGACAATCTCCAATCTTAAAATCGTTAAACAAATATAATAATGCAATAAATATGAATTCAAATAATAATGAACAAAACATTTATCGATTCAAATATGTCAAATGGTGGCCATGGTTACAAGGCAGACTGTTACAGTTAGCTCAGCCAGAGCGTAGACTAAAAGCGTCTTCAACTATGGCTTCAACTTTGGAAAATTAATAAATAAACCTTGCTAAAATTGCTCTTCGAGTAGTAAACCCCCTGACCCCTGCACTAGATAAAACATTCTTAAAAAATACCTTAATCCAGGGATGCAAGGGAGCAGGCATAAGGTGGGCCGTGCTAACCTGTAATAGCCTCACCTATACAAGAGGTAAGCCTCCACCTAGCCCTGTATTAGCCCTAGCTTGCCCTGGGTTAGCCCTTGCAGAGTGTGGCCCCTGCAGTGTAAACGGCCCCAGAGAGAGACAGAGATGCAGCGGTTCCCTGAATCAGCACTTTTGGTTGTGAAGGATACTAATTCAAAGGGCCTGACTGCTGGTTAATTGTATGGATCAGTCCTGATCAATCTATGTGCATTACTGCAGAGATTGGGGCTTGTGGGTGGAGAGGATGGAGGGGTCGAGTGGGGTCCCTCTGGGGCCCTATGGTGGGAGAACTCATCTTGGGCCGAGGAGACGAACGGCATGGGGCTGCTGTCCATATCGGCAGTAGCTCAGGAGGTAGAGCAGGTCGGCTGGTAACCGCAAGGTTGCTAGTTCGATCGCCGGCTCCTCCTAGCTGAGTGTCGAGGTGTCTTTGAGCAAGGCACCTAACTGCTCCCGACGAACTGGCTGTCGCCTTGCATGGCTGTCATAGCCGTCTGTGCATGAATGGGTGAATGTTAGGCAATATTGTAAAGCGCTTTGGATAAAAGCGCTATATAAATGCAGTCCATTTACCATTTACCATTTACCATATCGATAGATTATCAGAAGGTAATAATGTATACGTAATATAATGAGCGTGCAAGGGGATGGTGGACAGGAGACTCTGATGGTGGACAGGAGACTCTGATGGTGGACAGGGGGAGACTCTGATGGTGGACAGGAGACTCTGATGGTGGACAGGAGACTCTGATGGTGGACAGGAGACTCTGATGGTGGACAGGGGGAGACTCTGATGGTGGACAGGAGACTCTGATGGTGGACAGGGGGAGACTCTGATGGTGGACAGGGGGAGACTCTGATGGTGGACAGGAGACTCTGATGGTGGACAGGAGACTCTGATGGTGGACAGGAGACTCTGATGGTGGACAGGAGACTCTGATGGTGGACAGGAGACTCTGATGGTGGACAGGTGGAGACTCTGATGGTGGACAGGTGGAGACTCTGATGGTGGACAGGAGAAGACTCTCAGACGGTCATTCTGGATGTGGGCCTTTTCATGGCCTTTCCTTTTGATGGCTCACTGCCTGCTCTCTCTCTCTCTCTCTCTCTCTCTCTCTCTCCTGCTCTCTCTTCCCCCCTATCTCACCCCCTCATCCTTCTTTCGCTGTCTCTGTCGCTCTCGCCATCTTTTTCACACTGTCTTCATCCTTAAATCTTTCTCTCTCTCCACCTTGCTCTCTCTAGTTCTCTCTCTCTCTCTCTCTCTCTCTCTCTTTTCTCTCTCCCCCCTAGTTCCATCTATCTCTCTCCATTTTTCCCCCTTCTCCATCCTTCAATCTCTCTCTTTCTCCTCCTCTCTTTCTCTCCCTATCTCCTCTCTCTTTCTCCTGCTACCCCCCTTCTCATTCTCCCCATTCCCCGTCATAGATCTAGGTTGTGAGGTTTGAGTTGTTCCAGACTCTTGGCCAACATGTGTCCCTGCAAGGAATTACAAGAAGTTGCTTTGTGATTTATTTAGCTTAGCCAGCCAGTTGTCTGTCCACATTACCACATTACTACGTCGCTCGGTGCCGAGATGTGAATCTTTGTGACGAAGGATTAAAAAAAAAAAAAAAACAGCCTGTGCAAACCTCACTCAATCAAAACCTACTGGCCTCTTTTCACACCGTTTTATCTCCTAGTTAGCTGGCCTGTCAAGTAGACTGGCTATCATGTGAGCTAGGTAGCTATGGATCTGGAAAACTGTGAGTGCGAGTTAGACCCATGTGTGATGAATACATTTATACATTTTACACATCTTTGTTAAAATGTGTGTATTTGATGTTAAAATTTCTCATTTCACGAATGAAAAAATATTATTATCAAGAACAAATATCTTAATATCAACTTTTGTCGATAAAAAATGTAAAAACAATACACTATTTGTTGTTAAGGGACATGGAAAAAGGAACTTACGTTAACAATGGATTTTGTTCTGTTCCTAACCAGGTAAGTTGTGTTGCAAGCAATAAATCACAGCATAGTAGGAAACAATAACACATGGGAGCAATATCCGAAAGCAGATCTCTTTAACCATGGACACGTAGAAAGACAGCAGTAATAAGAAAAATAAGAAGTAATGCAATATCCATGCTGTAATAACACATATTGCTTGCTGTCACATACAAGCCATGACAGTACTGTCATGGCTTGTATGTGACAGCAAGCAATATGTTTCATGCAACAACAAAAAACAAGCCAACAGCCTTCTACTAGTACAAGGCTGTTGGCTTGTTTTTTTTGTTGCATGAAAGATCATGCATGATCTTTAGGGGTTTGCCCTTAAGAGGGTTGGCCTAATGGTAAGGGAATTGATCATCAATTATTATATTCTGTGAAAATGTGTCTTATTGTAAATCTTTAGAGGAGTAACACATAAAACGACTTTTCATTCAATGTTTATTATTTAGAAGGGTTTAAAATATGCAATGCAACTGTTATCCTTAATTAAAACGGCAGGACATGGTGTCTTAATTACATCTGGGTATTTTTACATAAATTATCCTATGCTCTTCCTGTATTCATAACTAAAAACCTAACTTCCGTGAGCTGTCATTACTTCCATAATTTCTTCTGGTCTGTTTTGCTCGTGACTTATGGTTCCGCATGTTAAATTTTGTAAATATTTCAAATACGGCTTCTGTTTGCTGAGTCGGGGGAGAATCGACTAATTGGCTGTAATGGTACAAGAATTTCCTTAATTATCATAGAAAACATTCTCATCCGTTTGTTCAGTTTCCGTTCATCCGTTTATTCATTTAGCAGTTACATTTCCCAAAATAAACCAAGTTATTTTAGGCCACTGTGGAGGATACTAAATAATTAGATAAAGGGTACACAGCCCTGCAGGGATTACTTGGAATAATTTTTTGAAAAGATGTAAATATTTTGTAACGACACGGTTTTAATACAAAACATAGTTTCATTGTCTGTATATTTGTACATGAATGCAGTTATATACTATGCATTCTCCTCTCTCCTCTCATATCCTTCTCTCCTCCACATCCCTCCTCTACCTCCTCTCTTCTTCCCGTAGTTTTCTTTTACCCTCTCTACTCTCCCATCCTCTCTCTCCTCTCGTCTTCTCCCTCTCTCTTCCCACTCTCCCAATCTCATCCCCTCTCTCCCCCCTCCTCTTCTCTTATTCGTATCCTATCCTTTCTCCTTCCTTCCCCCTCCCCTCCCCTCCGACCTCACCTTCCCTCCCACATCCTCTCTCCTCTCCTCTCACCTCTCCTCTGTCACCCCCCCCCCCCCCCCCCCCCCCCTTTCTCCTCTGCTTTCGTCTCCTCACCTCTCCTACCGTATCAGCTGTGGTGGCTGGATGTGTGGACGTGTTGAGCAGCTGAAACAAAAGCGCGCTGGAGGCTGTCGGCGGCCATGACACTGGGCCGTGGTGCTGAATTACAATACGACCCAATGTCACGCAATGACAGAAACTACTGCAGGGACCGAGCTGTGCCCAGGGAGAGGGGGGAGGGGAGCGAAAAATGGGGAAGAGACAGAGTGTGTGTGTGTGTGTGTGTGTGTGTGTACTTGCATGTGTTATTGTATGTGTGTATGTGCGTGTGTTTCCTTGTGCGCTTGCATGTGTGTGTGTGTGTGTATGTGTGTTGGACAGATAGGAGATGAAAGAGCTAGCTGATAGGGATTGGTATTGTAAGATCTCAGAATCGACATGAAAAAAACAACAACTCTGATCCTGACATTCAAAACCCCTAATAAATAAATTAACGGCTAACACATTTTCTAACACCTACCTTCTGTTCTGCCAACATCGCTGGAAGAAAAGCCATCCATTCTCTGTGATCTACAACCTAAGTCCATCAATTCACATCACGTGTGGGTGTGTGTTTTTCTGTGTGTGTGTGTAAGTCACTCAGTCACCTCTTCATTGCCCACTTGTTCTCAAAGCACACAAGAAGCCCATTCTTTATGATCCCTAGTACCGAACACACTATGCTTGCAGCCTTTTTCCTTCTCACTCTGTTTTACACATTTTACACATTTTACACCTTGTGCGTAATCCCATAGCAAACACTCAGTGCTGCTGTCAATCAATACATTAGCTATCTCGCTAGCTACCTAGCCTTCACGATAGTCTATCTAGCTAGTTAGCCTAACTGTGTGTGAAAAGGCCCAGTGGGTTTTGATTGAGTGAGTTACAGACCATTTTGTTGTTACATCTCTTGTCACAAAGGTTTACATCGAAACGCCATGCGACTTGGCCCTGTAATGTGAACAGACAGCTGTCTGGCTAAGCTAAATGAGTAGCAAAGAAGTAGCCACCTAGCTGCCTGTGTGTCACCTTCTTGTATATATTTTAAATTATAATAGTGATTGTAATTGTTCACATGGTAGGCACTAGGCATACTCCCTGCTGCAAGAAACACTTTTTACACTGCCATGTATATTTACATTTTAGCAATAATTTCACATAAGCATAGTTGTTAAAGGGGTGCTTATTAGATGAAGGTGCTTGTCGTGAAAACGCTGCATTGTATATTAACTTGTTGAATCATTTAAACAACTTAAGAGATAAATTGGCCTATTATGACTATTTAGCCATTTCAGCTTTTGCGACTTACACTACAATAAATAAGATAGTTCAAGGATGCCTACAAGTTAGTCTGCAGAAATTGGGGTTCGAACCCGGAACCCTTTGGCTGGGGGTCGAACACCTTACCCAGGCTACCCTTTACGTAAGGAAAGTATAGACAATAACTCGGGTTCAGAGTCCTGAAAGTCCCTTCCATCCCTATAGCATTGTATTCCACCTAGAAGGAACAAGAATGCTGTCCTATTGAATCCACAGCCACTTAAACAAGTATTCAGGACAACACATCCGGTTCCCCGGTAGTGATGATACCCATCATGGCCAGAACACAACCAGCAGAAAGGCTGTGTGTGTAGTCGAGGACCAGATCCGTCTCCCCACTAGCACCGTGGCGATCTGGCAGCTTGCTGGGGCTAACCCCAGCTAGCTGGCTGCACCCTGCAGCTCTTCTCCGTGGGAGTCTGTCACAGCAAACACACAACATCGGCTGGGGTGTTTTGGCATGGAGTCACGGGGGGGGGGGGAATCCTCTTCGCCCAGCTCCTTTTTATTCGCAACCCCCTTCCTCTCTTTGCCTCCTCATCGTCTGCCACCCAGTCCTCCCTGACAGTACCAGAGGCGGTGGCTGTGTGCTTCTATATATAGGCCCTGCCCGGTCCCCCATGCTGCTGCCAGGGCCCATCTGTGTGATTCGCTGGCCCCTGGGGGGCCGTCGCATTAGCTGTGCTCTCCCTGATGGGATTCGGAGTGACATCACCTTTTGAGTCCCTCCAACGAGGACGCCATTTCCCAACCCCGCACCCCCCCCCCCCCCCCCCCTTCCTCACCTCACTCGCCCCCCCCCCCCCCCCTCACCCATGAGGCCCGCGTGAGCGTGCATGAACACAGCGCATCGGCCGTGACTTCGCCATATGTTCGCTTAGGCACGCGCAAGAGTCGAAGCCCCCGTCGGTAATGGGTGTGCGCGGTGTGAGGCGCGGCGTGCGCCGTAGTGCGTCACCCGGCGGTGTGTCACGTTAGCATTAGCGGAGGGTGACGGTTCTGTTTTGACACGCGTTTGTCGCAGTGGCTCCCCGCTCGGGTGGCGCTCGTTTGGCACTTTGAAGCAAGCGACTTCCCGCTCGCTAGATCAGTGGGCCGCTGATAAGCAGACAGGACAACTGTTGGTGTTGCAGATCTAATTGATTTCCGTGTTGTTAATCAATGTCATATCCCCCACCCCCCCCTCCCGCCGGTCCGATCTGTGGCACTTGGTAGCAGTCGATGCTTGATGTGGGAATAATGAGAGTGCATGTTGTGCCCCGGAATTGAACTGCTAGAACAAACAAGCCCCTCCCACTTTCCCCTCAAGTGCACACATGTTTTAGAGGCTATAGCTTGGTTGGAAATGGCAGAGTGAGACAAGCTATCCTATGTTATACCTTTCTAATTCTGCACAGAGTTACTGCACTGAAGATATATTGAGATGTATGGAACACGAGATGATCAATTGTGTATGAAATAGCAGAATAAACAAAACTCAATTTTATCGAAGTTTCTTTGACGCTACCTTTGAGACGCTAAGGTACTTAGTGCGTAAAGCATTTCCTTGAATAATTGCTTAATTTATACTATTTTATGATGCAGAAATGGTCTTTAACATTTGCTCTATCTTTGTTCTTTCTACCAAAAAATAAAAATGTTGAAATAAGGGAAAATTTTAATAAGGGAAACAACAACAATCAATAAATCAACAAAAGCTCAAAAGAATAGAAGAAAGAAAGAATCTCAAGAAAGAATTTCAAAAAGTTTGTTTCCCAATATTATTAATACAAATTCCAACCGACAAACTCAAGACTTTTAACACTTTTTAACATTATCTCATCTATGACAGCTCTCTGTTCCCCCTCTTCACGTCCTGCCAAGCAGCTGTATTACCCACAATCCCCAGAGTAGTGCGAACGCTCTGTGTTGTACACTTAGCTCCACCACTGCCCCCCCCCTCCCTAGCAATGAGGCTGATCAGAGCCCTGGCTTCAGCCACACCACATAACTCTTCTCCCAGATAGATGGGCCTGCCTTGACCAGAGCAGTAGCGGGGTTAACTGTGGGCAGGCAGCAGTGGATGAAGCAGTGTGCCCCCCCCCCCCCCCGCCCCTGTCCCGAGGGGTGGGAGGGATTTAATGCTAATCTCTCTCTCATGGCCCCAACTCTGATATATATAGATATCAACTCTCCGTCTTATTTTTATTTTATATCACTGAGCGTAATTAGCATTTTAATGGCGTGTGTCAGGGATGTTGCCGGGGGCCTTTGCCAGTTCTATTACAGTATGCGCTAGCCAATTAGCTCTACGGAATGAATGTTACACATGGAGGGGCGTCGGCCATGCAATTAGGAGGCGATGCTATTGGATCTTACATCAAATGTGCTTGTGATAGTGTGTGTGTGTGTGTGTGTGTGTGTGTGTGTGTGTGTGTGTGTGTGTGTGTGTGTGTGTGTGTGTGTGTGTGTGTGTTTTTGTGTGTGTGCATTTGCGCTCAAGCACATGCACCTGCTGCTGGGAAGAGTAATCATGTCAATTAATTTTTTTCCGGATTTCAAAATTACGGTTTCCCCACGAAGCTTGAAAGAAGAACAGGTTTTAATTAACTTAGTTTATAATTGAGAAAGCCTTTTTATTCCCTCATTCCCCTCCTTCTGATGCAGTCCAGTGGACATTAATGGACGCTTCTCCACCCTGATCTGATTTAAGCTCTCTGGGATTCATAAATCGTCTTATAAGGTCTACTGAACTTCACCACACCCCCCAATATCTCCCCGGCCAATCCAACGCTTCGGTGAACTGCTGAGTGGGGGTGGGGTCGTTGAGGGGGGGGGTTGATTTCAGACTCTCAATCACATAGATTTATATCACCTGCTGAGAGAATCTCACGTCTGCAGAAGACAATTTGAAAATGTTTTTAAGGATTTTATTTGAAAATCTCTGGCGTACTTTATGTAGCCATGGACTTATGACAAGGATGTTCTATTCATGCTACAATATTACAAAAATCGATCTGCTCTGAGTCTGAACATATAATGTATGTCTGTAACTTTAATGAAATGGGACATTGGGGTAGTGCAGTCGCAGCATTACCTTCGGCCAGCATTCATTTGCCAGTAGGAAAGAAGTTATCTGTTTTATTTGACTTAGAAATAACAAACCTAACCCATGTTAGGTTATCTGTTTCTTACACAATGTGTTACCAATACACAATACACTAAAACTATTCATGCTTCTCATGTTCTTCTCTCTCTCTCTCTACCCTTCTCGATTGTCCTTACCGCCATACAGTAATAGCACTCAAAGCAAATTCAAATCACTGATCCAATTCAGCGGGCCTTTCTTGGAATCTATAGGGCATTTGTTTATTGTAAACACCATCACACAGCTAGACCACAAAGACGTCCTGCATGCTGCCAACCCTATTTTGGACCATCTGCGTCTCCTCTTTTTGTATAGGAATGTTTTGCCAAGCGCAGTAATTATTTGGAAGTGGAAGCCGGTGGTATGGAGTGGAGGGAAAAATAAAACAGTTTTCCAAATCCATTTCCTTGCTAATGAGTTGACCTTGTTTATGTTGATCAGGGTGATGCAAAATCCCCTATGGAGGAGGTAGCAAGTGAAACTCGCTCCCAGCACACACACACACGCACACACACACACACACACACACACACACACACACACACACACACACACTAGCACAGCACGTACGTACACACACATACTAGCACACATCACAAAGTTATGAATGAACACCACGGCAGGTGTGTTGAAGTGTGTGAATTACAATCCATAAGCTCCATTAAGTCATCTGTGTCCTGATTAATCCTCATACTTCATCTTTCGACAGTAAAACATAAGCATCATAGAGACACAGAAGGTAGAACACACAGTTTGAGGAAACAAGCGGCTCAAAAGTGGGACACTGGTTCCAGTGCTAGAGCACGTTGGAAATTCTACATCTATGTTAACTGTGGGAAGAGGTTTGGTTGGGTGGGGGTGTGGGTTGTTGTTAAGGTGGTGTGTGTTGGGGTGTGTGCGCAGGTGCAGGGTGAAAGTGTAGTGCATTGTTTTGTCGGTGGAGTTTATTGTTGTGACGGTGTAGGGTGTTGTGTAAATAGGGTGTGTTGTATAGTTAGACGTGGATTGTTATTTGGCTGGTGTGTATTGTTCTGTAGGATTTTGCAGTTGTTTAGGTGGTGTGTGGTGGTGTGTAGGTGGTGTGTTGTTGTTGTTGTGTACATGTTGTTTTATAGTGTGCATGCGACAGGGTGTTGCATATGTGTGTGTTGTGTGTGTTGTTGTGAAGATCTAGCGTTGTAGTGGGCATGCTGCAGGGTGTTTTGTGTGTGTGTGTGTGTGTATGTGTGTGTGTGTGTGTGTGTGTGTGTGTGTGTGTGTATTGTGTGTATTGTTGTGTGAGTGTAGTGTTGCTGCAGGGTGTTCCTTGTGTGTGTCTTGCGCTTATTGTTGTGTAGGTGTGGTGTTGTATTGGGCGTGCTGCAGGGTGTTGTGTGTGTGTGTGTGTATTGTTGTATAGGTGTGGTGTTTGTGTGTGTGTGTGTGTGTGTGTGTGTGTGCTGGGCGGGGGTGTTCAGTATTCGGCTCAGCATCAGAGAGTCTGGCTGTGGACCCCAAGAAATACAATCTACCCTGTCACACTTGGCTGATGTCCCTCCACCCCCAGCGCTCTCTCTCTCTCTCTCTCTCTCTCTCTCTCTCCATCTCTCTGTAATTAGTTAGT